>NC_089774.1:5816324-5823824 GCF_040412425.1 Macrobrachium rosenbergii | reverse complement strand
AACCCTTAAACAGCAAACAAGAGCAATCACAGACCAAAACATCAACACGACTCTACCAAACCTAACATCACAACCTCTGCAACACAACACGCAACCCTCCACTCTGTCAACCAGGCAACAGCAGAGCAATCAATCAATCTTTTAAAACCCGCGCCTTTGAAGTTGTTGTCAAAATAGAAAGGTTACGCCAATCATTTCCCAATTCCCTCCCTGGCCCACCCCTTACCTTCTTGTTTACTCTCGTCGCCTCTGTGACCAATGGCCCCCCCCTGTTTTGCGACGCCAGAGGATGGGAAAGGTGTTGCACCTTTATGGTCGGGTCAGTCTCGGCTGTTCCTGCTTCTGTAGGATTTGTTACGACGAGCAGGATGGATGCAATGAACTGCTTCATGGATCAGAAGTCCTGTAGGATATTTGCTGACCATGTAAGGATGGCAGTAGATGCCATCCTACAGGATGAACTGATAAAACTTCAATATCATTCTGCACTGTCTACAATTCTGACGTTTTCATCGCAATCCAAAAATACCAACAGACCACAAGAATCCTGCAGGATACGCGACCATCCGAAGCGAAGGATATCGCCCCACGCCACCGGTCTAGGATGGCAGATCCTTTGCAAAGGAAGCCACGCATACCAGAGGCTTCACCTGACACCTCTCCTGTTTACCTGGCCACTGGGTATCCTGGGGTAGGACCTGGTATAGAACCTAGTGTATGACCTGGGGATAGAACCTGGCATAGAACCTGGGGACAGGACAACCAAACAGTGTTCGGTTACGTAGGACACCTGACCTGGAACCGAGGTTCCTCATAATAGCATTTCTTCGAGTCTGCAGTTACTTGACTGGTTTGAGTCAGGAAGTCAGTATACATAGGTATACATGAGAATAAATTATGTATGTGTAATTAGTATACATGTATGTCTTTTATACAAAGGTGGCATGTATACAACACTTCGCAAAACATCTAGCCATTATCTAGTAAACCTAAATTCGCAAAATCTAGAGAGCTTCATACAACCACACAAGGAGATCACTTTGAAGTTTTTCCTTCTGGGTCGACAGCTGGAACTGGAATTTGGGAGAATTCCATGTGGAATGCATGAATGTATTTATAAGTTCCTGGAATTGTGTCTGACGGTATATACAACACTTGGGTTCTGCTGACCAAAGCTACAGTATTTTATTAATTTTTACACATGCTTTCATTTGGCTTCAAAGTCAGTCTCATAAAGGGTGTGGGTACAAGAATAATATTCCTCTTATATATATATATATATATATATATATATATATATATATATATATATATATATATATATATATATATATATATATATATATATATATATATATACATACATTCATGTATTCCACATGGAATTCTCCCCAATTCCAATTCCAACTTTCGACCCAGAAGGAAACACTTTCAGATGTTCAATGTTGTCTCTTTGTGTGGATGTATGAAGCTCCCTAGACATTACAAATTCAAGTTTTCTAGACAACAACTATACGTTTGCGAGGTGCTGTCTAGTGAACTCTCACCTTTTGAGTTCTAGAGATGCGTCCGTTGCAATACGATGCAACTATGTCAGCTGTCGGCTTAATTCTGATCATTTTAGGTGGATTTTAAAGTTTTTATTGTACTGGAATACTGGTAGAATTCTCTCTCTCTCTCTCTCTCTCTCTCTCTCTCTCTCTCTATGATACATTTATGTCAGCTGTCGCCTTACTGTTAATCATTTTAAATGTATTATATTTTCTATTGCACTGGAATACTGGTAGAATTCTCCCTCTCTCTCTCTCTCTCTCTCTCTCTCTCTCTCTCTCTCTCTCTCTCTCTCTCTCTCTCTCTCTCTCTCTCAAGAGCTCAAGAGCTGATGAGGTTTAGCGGAAATTATGTTTCCAACTGCGTCTGTGTGTTGATGAGGTTTACTGAGAGAGATTATGAGAGAGAACTGAGAGAGAGAGAGAGAGAGAGAGAAAAGAGAGAGAGAGAAAAAAACTTTATTAAATATTACCTCACAATAAAGTGAAAAAAAGAAATTTGAAACTTGTTAGATGAAGATAAGAGAGAGAGAGAGAGAGAGAGAGAGAGAGAGAGAGAGAGAGAGAGAGAGAGAGAGAGAGATCATGTTCTCTATTTCCTAACATTTTTCAAATACACTTTCCACTGGAAACCTTGAAATCTGCAACGATACAAATGAAGAAATCCTTCTTCCCACGTGGGATTCGAACATATGTTGTTCAGGTAACTGATGATATTGTTTAACCCATTACAGCAACAAGAAGGTCAAAACATAAAGGTGGTTTTTCTAAATAGCACGGGTTCGAATCCCACTTGAAAAGTGTAGAGACTTTCTTCATTTATTTCCATCTCAGGATTCTAGGCTTCACTGCCCTGATTAACTGTGATATATCAACAGTATTCAGTCTTTCAGCTACAATGGGTTCGAATCTTACCTGGGAAGAACAATATCTAATTTCCCTTTAGGATTTCAAGGCTTCCAGTTTAAATTTATTTCCTCAAAGACAAGAAATCATCAGCACTAATCACAGTCTTTCAACAAACGTGGGTTCGAATCTCACCTTGGAAGAACAAGATCTTTCTAATTTCCCTTTAGGATTTCAAGGCTTCCGGTTGAAACTAAACCTGCAAAATAAAAAAAATGGGCAACTTAAGAAACAAATTAACTCTTAAGATAATTTTGCAAATGATTCTTCAACTCTCCCACAGGCAAAATATTAATCATCTGGAGTCATTAGAGAAAAGTAATTAATCACTGGAGTACAATTAATTACCTTATATCTTTGGTTGTAATCTTTGCAAGTCATCAATATTACTTTAATTTTTTTATATATTTACATCTCAACTTTAACAAATTGCCTGTAATATAATAATTAGAATTTGATGTATTTTTTGTCCGGATTGAAAATAGAGAATATAAAATGAAGGAATATTTTCTAAATTCATATGAAAAATGATGGCTGCAAATGAAACCATTTTAATATTTAATATTTGCTGCCAATTTTTACCTAATTAGACAACAATTTTTATTCATGCATATTTCAAATGAAAAATATTATTCACAAAATATATCTTAACAAACCCAATTTACTCTGATAATTGAACCTGTGAATATGTGCAGAAATATATAAGAAAATATAATGGTTCTCTTAACCAGATATATTTTAATAACATGGCCAAAAAGTGAACCCCCTTTCCTAGACCTCCCAATGCTTTTTTGGGGGGATAAAATGTTGCACTGAAAGCCTTGAAATGCGAAGCAGGAAATGAACTGAAGATATGATTAATGATGTCAGGTGATACTAATCATTTTATTCTCTCCCAATTGTTCATTTTAAGATATGACTATTTTTTTTTAATTCTGTAGAGGCGTTGTAAGATAAAGTCCTTTTAAGCATGTTTCTAATAATAATACTAATAATAATAATAATAATAATAATAATAATAATAATAATAATAATAATAATAATAATAATAAAAAAGTTGCGTGAATATTCCACGGGGTTTTCTTCCATAAGAATGATCATTAATAATAATAATAATAATAATAATAATAATAATAATAATAATAATAATAATAATAATAATAATAATGAAATATTGAATTTCAAGTCTACGGCCCCTGTAGGCTTGCTCCATATAAATAGGGTTCATCTTCTCAATAATAATAATAATAATAATAATAATAATAATAATAATAATAATAATAATAATAATAATAATAATAATAATAAAAGTTCACTGGGCAACTTAAATTCAATCCTATCCCCATCCTTATATAAAAGGTTCTCCTGCACATGTGTTTAATCAACGTTTTTGCTGTTGGTTCAAGATGTTGACATAACCTAAAAACGTTTTTTGTAATTTTTTTTTGTATTTCTTTTTTTTTGTATTTTGGAAACTCAGGTCTGAAAATCTTCTAGCTGAAGACCTTTGGAAAATCGTTATAATATTCTTTTGGCTTCCTCTGACGAAGCTGGGTGGAGTTATATATATCCAAAAGTTTTTTTTTTTTTTTGTGGGGTTCCGAAGAAAATCCTGGGTCCCATTCTGTTCTTGGGCCTTCTGAAAATTTCCACTCCCAACAGACTACGTTAACTGATGTTTGAGCACTCTTTAGAAATGTAAAACTATTCGTTCTTAGTTGCATCAATTTTTTTAGAATAAATTTGATCTTTTCATTATTATTATTATTATTATTATTATTATTATTATTATTATTATTATTATTATTATTATTATTATTATTCTGCAGAAGATGAACCCTATTCATACGTAACTAGCCCACAGGGACCACTGACTTGAAATTCAAAATTTCATTATTATTATTATTATTATTATTATTATTATTATTATTATTATCATAGAAGACGAACCCTATTCATACGGAACAAGCCCACAAAAGAGGCCACTGCCTTAAAACTCAAGCTTCCAAAGAATATTAAAAGTATAAAAAGTGACAGTTAACACAGAAAGAAGATACCAGCAACTGAAAAACAAAAATAAATAAATAAACAACTAAACAACACAGACATAAACAGCCGAATGCTAAGACACCCACCAGACTTCTACTGTACAACTGTACCAGAGCAAAATCGTACATCCCTCTTGGAAGAACACTGAACCAGGGCTAAGTACCAGAGATACAAAAACCTCGGGTTAAGTCAACACGCCGAGTCAACAACAAAAGGTTTGTCTAAACTGCTGTACTGAGAAGCCTCTCTTCCTCTAAAGGTGAACTTCGGCTCGAGAGGCCTGCTCAGAGTTAATTATTTCTGTACATATTTGGAGAGGCCTTTATTCAGAGTCAACTGCGGAGTGTTTAGTTAATGCGTTGTGTGCTGGGGAACGCGAGAAGTGATCTTGAAGGATTGAATTTATTTACAGAAAAATGGTGCAGCTGAGAAGGAGTAGTTTTACATCGCTAATACATTCTTAAATATTTCTTAATGGAGGCTGGTGGGAGTGGCAATTGCCCTATCTTGGCTCAAATCCCGTGAATTTTTGAATGTTTTGTGTGCTAAGGAATACTTAGACATTAGTTTATATGGAGTCTGGTGGGAGTGGTAATTAGCCATAACGTTGCCTAAATTACGTGAATGATTCAATGAATATATATATATATATATATATATATATATATATATATATATATATATATATATATATATATGTTTCACCTTCATTATTTTTCTGTGGAACGAGGGTATCGGGCTGGCAACCTCATCCCAAAAATCGCTTCCTGAAGATTTTCAGAAACAGGACAGAATGCAAATAAAGAGCCCGTGTTACTGGTTGATGGAACCAATGCATATCAGACTTAGAACCCTGAAATAAAGTTCAACAAAGCCAAATTGATTTCTGGATCACAATACGACCTAAGGTATCACAGCCCTCAGGAATCTGGTCTGAGAATGAGTCACAATGAGACCAGAGAGAGCCACAGAATAGGAGCATTAATAAGGATGTTTTCCAGGATAAACAATCCACTGGAACCTCCTCCAAGAATGAGTCACTATGAGACCAGTGAAACCCACAGAAGGGTCCTTTATTTTTCCAGGAATAAGCCAAAACCTTCCCTTTTCCAACTTAATATGCATAGGGCAGCTTCCAGCCCCTCCCAGTCCCTTCCAGGAGACAACCAGAAATGGCTTTCCAGGTCGGCTGTCGACGGCCTGGTGGTAATTCCTCTTGTGCAGAATTTTTTTTTTTTTTATTTTTTTACCCTTTGAAGGGATTTGTGGTATTTAAAGAAATTAGAATGAGTGGGATTTTATATTAAGGAATGGGAGTATATTTTATCAAAGACAGTGGACATTCTAATGTGTTCCTCTCTCTCTTTCTCTCTCTCTCTCAGTTAAAATAACGTGAGAGAGAGAGAGAGAGAGAGAGAGAGAGAGAGAGAGAGATTACGCATTCTTAGATATCACTTCATAACAAAGAGACAAAAAGTTAAAACTTCATCAGAAGAGAGAGAGAGAGAGAGAGAGAGAGAGAGAGAGAGAGAGAGAGAGAGAGAGAGAGAGAGAGAGAGAGAGAGAGAGAGAGAGATTTTAAAAATTATTAGATAATACCTTAAAATACGTGAACAAAATTTAAATCCTGTTGGATAAAGATATGAGAGAGAGAGAGAGAGAGAGAGAGAGAGAGAGAGAGAGAGAGAGAGAGAGAGAGAGAGAGAGAGAGAGAGAGAGAATTTTAAAAATTATTAGATAATACCTTAAAATACGTGAACAAAATTTAAATCCTGTTGGATAAAGATACGTGAGAGAGAGAGAGAGAGAGAGAGAGAGAGAGAGAGAGAGAGAGAGAGAGAGAGAGAGAGAGAGAGAGAGAGAGGGAGAATAATCACACAACATATTCATTTAGCAGTACCTGCAAAGTCATGCTTAACCCATTACAAAGACAGTTTAATCAGTAACACTTGATAACACCCAACCTACGCTTCATCTCATAATAACAATAATTCAGTAACGGATAATGAAAAGAGAGAGAGAGAGAGAGAGAGAGAGAGAGAGAGAGAGAGAGAGAGAGAGAGAGAATCCCACCTACGCTTCATATGAAACCTAACAATGATAATTCAGTAACAGATAACAAAAATTAAATCACACAAAAAGTGGAGAGAGAGAGAGAGAGAGAGAGAGAGAGAGAGAGAGAGAGAGAGAGAGAGAGAGAGAGAGAGAGAGAGATCCACCTACGTTTCATTTCAGACTTAACAAGAATTCAGTACCCGATAACAAAAAATAAATCACAAAAAAGTGAAAAGAGAGAGAGAGAGAGAGAGAGAGAGAGAGAGAGAGAGAGAGAGAGAGAGAGAGAGAGAGAGAGAGATAACCCAACCTACGCTCCATCTCAAATCTAACAATAATAATTCAGTACTTGATAACAAAAAATAAATCACACAAAAGAGAGAGAGAGAGAGAGAGAGAGAGAGAGAGAGAGAGAGAGAGAGAGAGAGAGAGAAAACGCCCTCAGATAAGAGAGAAAGAGAAAATAGATCAGATAGGAGAGGTCTCCGTAACTCCGAGGAGATTGCTCTAAAGAGAACTCGGTTCGTATCTGAATTATTATCGGCAGATAATAATATAGACTAAGGTTGTAGTATATACAACCTTCCCTCTTAATAATTTTATATGATTATATTATATAATTAATATTTGTTGTTTTTATCATTTAGGTTGTTTCTCCGGATTCAAAACAACACAAACATCTCTATAATCTTTTCACAATAAAGGAAGTTAATGAGCTCAAGTCGGTCTCAAGTTAGGATTGAAAAATGAGGTTTAGCAACAGTGGTAATGGGTTATGATGAGGCCTGAAAGTCGAAAGAATGAGTGAAATAATGAAAAAGAAGAATGACAGTATATCAAGGGGGAGAGAGAGAGAGAGAGAGAGAGAGAGAGAGAGAGAGAGAGAGAGAGAGAGAGAGAGAGAGATTTTTAAAAAGAATATTACAAGAAAATTTAATTT
>NC_089774.1:5776324-5806324 GCF_040412425.1 Macrobrachium rosenbergii | reverse complement strand
GTAAATAAAGGGAAATATAAAAACAGGTTAATAAATACAAGGAATAGATAGACACGGGACAATAACGAGAGATAAAACAGGCAAATAGAAAAACACGGTTAAATAAATACAAAAAAATGAATAAAACAGTCAAAACAAAGGTTAATAAAATAAAGGACACATTGAAATCGGTTAATAAGGAGGTCATTAAATAAATGACAAAAGTAAAAGATTTAACAAAAGTTCAGATAAACAATCAAGAAGCGACGCCAGGTGAATGATAACAGATGACATAAGAAACAGAAGAAAAGAAACAAAACGAAAAGTAAATAAAAGCCACAAGTAAAAAACAAATGCGCATCAGCAAGCGAAATAAAATCAAGCAAATAACAAAAGCAAAAAAAAAAACAAGAACGAAGAGCAAGCACAGCAATAACAGCAAACACAGCAATAACAGCAAACACAGCAATAACAGCGAAAACACGTCAGAAGTTGAAAGGGTGTTAGATGGGAAAGAAGAAAAACAGGAGTCAATTGCATTTGCAAGAGTTTGCAGTCCTTATGGATGGCACTGGACCCTTCCCCTCACCCCCTCACCCAACCCCAACCCCACCAATAAGAGTTATGGGGAGGAAAACATTCGATTATGGCCCCCAGAGAGAGAGAGAGAGAGAGAGAAAGTGAGAGACCAACAGAGAGAGAGAGATAGAGAGAGATAGAGAGTTAGAGAGAGTAGAGAGAGAGAGAGAGAGAGAGAGAGAGAGAGAGAGAGAGAGAGCTAAAAGCATAGACTGAGAGATAGAGAGTTAAAAGCACAGAAAAAGCATAGATTGAGAGATAGAGAGTTAAAAGCAAGACTGCTAGAGAGAGAGAGAGAGAGAGAGAGAGAGAGAAAGAGCAAAGACATTGAGAGATAGAGAGTTAAAAGCACAGACTGAAGAGAGAGAGAGAGAGAGAGAGAGAGAGAGAGAGAGAGAGAGAGAGAGCTAAAAGCATAGATTGAGAGATAGAGAGTTAAAAGCACAGACTGAGAGAGAGAGAGAGAGAGAGAGAGAGAGAGAGAGAGAGAGAGAGAGAGAGAAAGAAGAGTTAAAAAAAAGCACAGACAAAAAAGAGAGAATAGAAGAAAACAAAGAGAGAAAACAAGAGCAAAGGAAAATCTCAAAAAAAAAACACAATATTAAACAAAAACAAATGAAACAAAAAAAAAATCTAAGACGACAAGAACCACCCCAAATGAACTGAAAAAAAAAAAAAAACTTCCCATCTCCTCCATTGAATTAAGACACCGCTTCCCGTCATTATTATTAAGTTCGTCTCGCCTCTTAGGCTGCAAATTGGTTGAAGAAATTGGTTGGGAAGTTTCCTGAGGGAATTGGCTAATAAACTGGTTGTCTAAAGTGGTTGAAGAAATTGGCTAACAAATTCGTTGGAGACTTTGGTTAATAAATTGGTTGGAGATTTTGGTTAATAAATTAGTTGGACACTTTGGTTAATAAATTGGTTGGAGACTTTGGTTAAAATTATGCCTGTAACATGAGAGAGAGAGAGAGAGAGAGAGAGAGAGAGAGAGAGAGAGAGAGAGAGAGAGAGAGAGAACGCGTCACTAATTCACAAAAAAAAAAATTCCAAACCTCACACAAACAACCAAAAAATACCAAAACAATCATAAAAAAACCTATCAAAAATGGCAATGGGCAACAACAGGGCCTGTGAACGCATCACCAACAAGAGCGACTGACAACCTTGAGCAGGGGAAAAAAAAAAACATCCATACTTAACATCAAACTATAAAAAAAACATCCAAACTATAAAAAAAAATATTGATAAAAGTTACCCCATCTTCACGCTTACCTCCGGATATCAACGTGACTTATTGACCATAATGTGGGCTGTATGTTATCGAAATCTATTACAAGAGGATGGACGGTTTAGGGACAGGAAGAAGGAAGGAGGAAGAAGGAGGAAAGGAGGAAGAAAGGAAATAAGTAAGGAAAATAAAGAAGGAAGAATGAAGTAAAGAAGTATATAAAGAAGTATATATAATATAAATATATATATATATATATATATATATATATATATATATATATATATATATATATATATATATATATATATATCTATATATATATATATATATATATATATATATTTCTTCGTTTAGGAGTTTAGGAGAGGCCATATACCAGCATCAAACACTGCTTACCTTGGCTTCTATTTTGTTTGTTTAATTGTAAATACGTTTGTGCTTGTTTGTTTGTGTCTATGGTGTTAATAATAATAATAATAATAATAATAATAATAATAATAATAATAATAATAATAATAATAATAAAAATAATTCTCATTAACCTTAAATTTCAAAAACTCAACAGAAATATGTTAGACAGAGAACTGAATAATAATAATAATAAATAATAATAATAATAATAATAATAATAATAATAATAATAATAATTCTCCTTAACCTTAAATAACAAAAACTAAACGGAGAATTATTTAACACAGACCTGAAATCCCCCAAGACAAAACCACCGCGGTAACACTTAACTGAACCCGAATCTGTTGTGTGCAATAATAAGCAGAGAGAGAGAGAGAGAGAGAGAGAGAGAGGGGTTACCAGAAAGAGAATGAGGGGATAGGAATAGAGAGAGACAGAACGAAGGGGAGAGGAGAAAGGTAATAAGAAGGAAGAAAGACGAAGACAAACGAAAGTAGTCTCCAGGGAAATGGTCGCTGTCGAGGACGTAGTGTTTTTCGAGTTCACGGGGAAGGACTTATTAGGAGGACTGTCATTTCCATAAAATTATTTTTGATGAAGAGGACTGTGATTTCTGTAAGGTTATTGCTTTATCTATCACTATAAAAATATTGTTTTTTAAAGTTTTTAATTTACGAGGAAGGGGTTTTTCAGAATCTGTTCATTCTTCACGTTCCAGCGGCGTAATTTTGATTTCAATGTAAAAAAATTTTTTAATGAAAAACATAGTCATTTTAATTATCACTATAAAAATTATTTTTTTTACCTTTCAAGTTTTAAGTTCATTGCAAAGTATTTTTTTTTAAGAAGTGTGTTTAAAACTGATTAATTCTTCTATGATTTCCATTCAAGCATTTTTAATGAAAAATAACATTATTTTAGTAATCACTAATTTTTTTATTTTTATTTATTTATTTATTTTAATTTTTTTTTTTTTTTTTTTCCAATTTCAATTTTCACCGTAAAATACTTTCTTGGAGGACTGAGTTTTAAATCTGCCAATTCTTCACGTCCCAGTGACGTAATTTTGATTTCCATATAAGTATTTTTGATGAAAATTTTTTTTAGCTATAATTACTCTACAAAAAAAAAAAAAATATATATATATATATATATATATATATATATATATATATATATATATATATATATATATATATATATATATCCAAACATTAATTTGGAAGTTTCAAACAAAAAAAAAAAAAAAAAAAATTCCTTTTGTTTACATTCAGAAGCATTCGAATGAGAACGAAAAAAAAAATTACCATTTTCTTTCGTTCCGCTTTTCATTGGCGTTCGAGTCAGAGAAAAAATTCCGCTTCTTTTGTTTACGTTTCCCGGGTGCGTTCAATGCGACAGGGAAAATTCTGTTGGGGGCGTTTGTTTACAATGTCAAACACTTTCAATTCTCGCTGCTTACTTACGTAAGACTGGGCTTATGAAACTCACGTTTTTTACGCTCTAATATTGCGAGTATTTATTGAATATTGAATACTGTATTCAAAACGTCCAGTCATTCATTTACAAATTTCATGAAACAACTGTATTCAAAATGACCACTAATTCAGACACAAATGCGATGAAATGGTGTACTTAAAACGACCACGTCATTCAGGACTGACCTTGAAAATCCTCACTATCACCTTAATCTTTCTCATTCATCCTACGTTATTCCTCACTGGCTCAATCCTCCTTCTTCCATCCTTCTCTCCACAGCCTTCGTAACTTTTTATTCCGTGTCCCGAGCAGCCGAGGTATTCATTAACATGCTCCGGAGGTATTTTAAATATATATTTTTTCATGAGTTTGCACTAGAATTTCCATTAACCTTTCGGTGCAGCAACGCAGGTAAGCTTAGATCTTTTGTGAACTGTTACTCGGTTTAATAGTTAGGCTTTGTTTGCCTAGATCAGGTTATAAGATAGCTACTGAAAGTGTGGGTATGTATGTATGTATGTATACACTGTATCTATGTATGTATGTGTATATATATACATATAAAGTTTCTTTCACTAATTAAAAAAATTTTAAACTGAGAAAAAATTGAATTTTTTCATCTTCAAATTAGTGTATACCTAATTACTATCCATATACTATAATTTTATTTTCTCTTTTTCAGGTAAATTGCGATAAAAGGAGTATGAAAAAACAAGCATTCAGAGATAACGAATATATCTGTGAGTAGGTTAATAAATTTTGTTGAATAATATATATATATATATATATATATATATATATATATATATATATATATATATATATATATATATATATATATATATATATATATATATGACTTGAGGTGACAGTTCAACAGTGTAATGTAATATTCCTCAGGGAAGACAGACGAGAAGCTGTGGACCACAAGGCCCTTGAAACTAAACCACTGGAGATTGAAACACGTTCCAAGACGCGTTTAACGTGTGACAAAGGAATGATAATTAACTAATAATTATAAGTTGCTAACATTCATTGGGAATTTACAATAATAATAATAATAATAATTATAATAATTGTTTTAAGTCGCCAATATTTGTTGATGTTGGTACATGAATGCTTGGGCTATTTTATAATAATAATAATAATAATAATAATAATAATAATAATAATAATAATAATAATAATAATCAGTAGTGTTGTCATATGACCTCTTGGGAAATAATAATAATAATAATAATAATAATAATAATAATAATAATAATAATAATAATATCCAGTAGTGTTGTCACATGACTCCTTGAGAATTTAAAATAAAAACAATAATAATAATAATAATAATAATAATAATAATAATAATATAATAATAATAATAATATCTAGAGGTGTTATGACACGACTCCTTAATAATAATAATAATAATAATAATAATAATAATAATAATAATAATAATAATAATAATAATAATAATAGACACTCTAGAGCGTCGGCACCTCTACAGAACCAGAGAGAGAATCACTTCAAAAAGGATACATATATATATGTATATGTATGGAGGGGGAAGGGCATCTGAAATCCTACAAGTTGGAGTAAATCTTGGGTAATCCTTATTGAAATAGGATTAAAGAACTGTAAGGATGTAAGGGGGGAGGGGGGAGCGGGGAGGACTACTTCTTCTTCTTCTTCTTCTTCTGTCACTTGTCTGTCTTGAGTTCTGTCAATTTTTTTACTTTTTTTTGTCTGTTTTTGTCTGTTTTCATGTCTTATACTGTCTTTTTTTATGTCTTATACTGTCTATTTTGTATGGCTTATACTGTCTAATTTTGTCATACTATCTATTTTTCACGTCTTACACTGTCTATTTTTTATAACTGATACCGTCTATTCTTTAGGTCTTATACTGTCTATTGTGTATGTCCTACACTGTCTATTTTTATGCCTTATACTGTCTATTTTCATGTCAATCATTTCTTTTTTGTATGTCCGTCCTTTCCTGTCTAAACCTGCCTAATTTTCTATCCATTCCTTCTCGCTCTCTCTACCTGTCTGTTCATTTCTCCTGTTCAGTTTTAATTCTGTCAATTTTTTGGACAGAATTTATATATATATATATATATATATATATATATATATATATATATATATATATATATATATATATATATATATATATATATATATATCAGTGAGTTTTTACTTTGGTGAAACATTATTTCTGTCTAATTACGAATCCGTCAATAGATTTTTATTTATTTTTCTTTCTGTCGTTTGGACAGATACAGAAATTGTGAAAAAATATGATGACAGTAATTTAACATCTAAAAAAACCACCAAGAATTTTAAAAAATCAATTAAAAATAGAAAAAAATATAAAAAAGATAGGTAAGTATGATGACAATATTTGACACAAAAAACCACAAACCAAGAATATAATAAATACTGAAAAATAAAAAAAAAAATAAAATATATATATATATATATATATATATATATATATATATATATATATATATACAATGAAAATAACTTAAATTTCAAGTACCTAAAAGCCAAATAAAACCCATTCAGCATATAAAAAAAAACACTTAAAAACAGAATAAAAAGTCAAAAAAATAACTTTAATTCTAAAGAGCTGAAACTTTCCTTTCGCCCCCCCCAAAAAAAAAAAACTTAACTCGGTGACAAAGACAGTTACTAACAAGTTAATGACTCTGTGACTTTTTTTCTTTATTTACTTTCGTACTCGAAAGTTTTCCAGTTCTTCCGTTGATTAAGGGAGTTTTTCTGCTCAGAATTTAAAACGGGGTTTGTTCTTTTTGGTGTCATAGAGTGCGTTTCATCTCAGGCCTTTTGTGGGGGGGGGGTGTGATATATTTGTGCTTATACTGAAAGATATAGATAGATAGATAGATATATAGAGGGATAGATAAATTTATATATATATTTGGAGTGTATATATGTATATACATAATGGAGAGAGAGAGAGAGAGAGAGAGAGAGAGAGAGAGAGAGAGAGAGAGAGAGAGAGAGAGAGAGAGAGAGAGAGAGAGAATCCACTAAAAAAACAAAAACAAAAAAAATCCAAATATGCTAACTAAGCAATCCAGCCAACCAATCAACCACTAAATAAACAACTAAATAAACAAATAAAATAAACAAGCAACAAAATCAATCGATAAACACACGCCTACACAAACAAAAACAAACAGAGCGATTTACAAACAAACACCAAACAATTCTTTTGTTCTTCTTCTCTCAAAGATGTTCTGGGCTATCCTATTAGTCTTCAGGCTATTTCTGTGTCTAATGCTTTCCTGAGTAATTGCTGTTTCTCCTTTTCTCTCCGCATTTCCAGACCATCTTGGTGTTTTTGGGGTATCGGTCTGTTTACTGCTCTGACTGGCTGCTTATCTCCTCTTTTCATTACATTTCCAAGCCATCTCAGTCTTGGAGACCTCAGTATATCTGCTATTTGACTGACTGTTCCTCTAATCTCTCCATATGACCAGACCACCTCAGTCTCGGAGATCTCAGTTTATCTGCTTTTTGACCAACTTTTTCTCCAATCTCTCCACCTGACCAGGCCATCTCAGTATATCTGCTATTTAACTGACTGTTCCTCTAATCTCTCCATAAGACCAGGCCATCTCAGTCTTGGAGATCTCAGTATATCTGCTTTTTGACAGACTGTTCCTCTAATCTCTCCACATGACCAGGCCATTTCAGTCTTGGAGGTCTCAGTATATCTGTTATTTGACTGACTGTTCCTCTAATCTCTCCATAGGACCAGATTATCTGTCTCTGAGATCTTAGTATATCTGCTTTTTGACTGACTGTTCCTCTAATCTCTCCACATGACCAGACCACCTCAGTACCTGAAATCTTAGTCTACCTGCTACTCTGACTGACTGTTCCTCTAATCTCTCCATCTGACCAGACCATTTCAATCTATTTACGACTCTCTAAATCATCCAAGCAATACTGTATATGATCTATATGAACTATAGTTGATTAAAAATTCACGAGTTGACTAAACTAATGCAAAGAATTATCAAAGCGAATTTTGGAAGCTTGAGAACATAACTGACATTGTCACCAAAGAACTGTGAGCCACCTCTAAATGTCAATGGGCCACAACGACGCCTGAGAGCCCTCCAGGGATTACTAATGAAGGCCACAACAGCCTTTGGGAGTCTATACAACCCTTAATAGGTCAATCTGAGGATGATAAGACGCGCAACGGGTCACATTAAGGCCTGAGAGGTACGGAGTTAAGTGATTAGACACTATTAACATGCATTAGGGGTCCTTTTGTGGGGAAATGAGTCAGATTAAGGCCTCAGAGAGAGAGAGAGAGAGAGAGAGAGAGAGAGAGAGAGAGAGAGAGAGAGAGATTGGTCTCATAGGCAATAATTGAATCCGAATTGCTTTGTATATAAAAATGGAAGACAATTGTTGAAGCATTTGACCAATGGAGTTCAAATGGTTTGATTAAGTTAGTGCAACAACAACTTCAGTAATAATAATAATAATAATAATAATAATAATAATAATAATAATAATAATAATAATAATAATAATAATAATAATAATAATAATAATAATAATAATAGTGAAGTTCTATTATGGAAGCTGTGTAAATATTTTAGTTTGCCTAAATACAACAATTATTGGGAATCTTTCTGTCAATATTAAATAATAATAATAATAATAATAATAATAATAATAATAATAATAATAATAATAATAAAGTGACCTCGTAATCTAGTATATATATACATACATATACACACACATACATACATACATACATATATATATATATATATATATATATATATATATATATATATATATATATATATACTCTTTTTATCGTATACCTCTACTCGAACAAAAATATATAAATGAAATCTGTGCCGTGTTTCGGGGTGAACACAGCAGGTGGGCCATAGTGGAACAAGTTCCCGAATTTTTTTTTCAGGAAAAGAGAGAGAGAGAGAGAGAGAGAGAGAGAGAGAGAGAGAGAGAGAGAGAGAGAGAGAGAATGTTACATTGCAAATTGAAGAAAGAATTCATACATACATACATACATTATATACATATATATATGTTATTGGACCAATTTATTTTTGGATAACGTTAAATTCATCAAAATTTATTGAGGTTAATTTAACACTGAATGTTAACTGGAATGAGACTCTACCACAGACATCTTAAACTTCAAATTACTGATGCCATAAACCAGGTTACAATATTATATGATTTTTTTTTTTGGTATTATTTCAAAAGGTACCGACAGTGACACAAGCGGCCCTCTGAAACTTTCGTTTGCAACCATAATCCAATTGTCTCTCGGATTGCCAATCTTATTTTAGTAGTTATTGATCTTTTTAAAGGTGAAATTCATCGCTACGAATAAAAATCATAAATATGATGATAAAGACGATTAAAAATTACAACTGCTTAAGCGTTTACTTCCCTACCGGTTAATTAGAAAATGGAGTAGGTGGTTAATTTGATGAAGGAAAGGAGTCCGAAGGCTTTTGGTTAATTGAATTCCTGGTGATGGCTCATCTTCCCTTGCGCTCTCTCTCTCTCTCTCTCTCTCTCTCTCCCAGCATTATTACTGGATATGAAATCTAATCTACCCAATTTCAAACTTATCAATCAATCAATTTTATTATTATTATTATTATTATTATTATTATTATTATTATTGCTGTTGTTATTATTTCTATTAATATTATTAATATCATCATTACCTAACCTATTTTATTATTACTATTATTATTATTACCTAACCTATATTATTATTATTATTATTATTATTATTATCATAACCCCATAAATAACCACAAAACTCTAACCACATAACTTAAAACAAAGAAATCTTCCTTTTTTTTTTTTTTTTGGGCTTACGGGGACTTGAAGACTTGGGGGTAGGGGGGCGGTGTTAAAACACCAGCTCCAGGATTAGATCTTAATTTACTGCTGAATTAGAAGGATCTGTCTTTTATAAAAAGAAAATGACGTAGGAGTTCAGTGGACAAAATAAATATGCACTGATGTTAATTCTATGTTCGTGAATGGGAATACAAACGTTATCTAATTTTTAATCTATTCATTAAACAATAAACAAACATTAGTTCAATGTTTGTGAATTGGAATACAAACATTATTTAATTGTTAAGCTGTTCAATAACTCAATAAACAGACATTTGTTCAATGTTTGTGAATGGGAATACAAACATGATTTAATTTTTAGGTCGTTCAGTAATCAATAAACAAACATTTGTTCAATGTTTGTGAATGGGAATACAAACATTATTTAATTTTTAAGCTGTTCAATAATCAATAAACAAAAATTTGTTCAATGTTTGTGAATGGGAATACAAACATTATTTCATTTCTAATTTATTCAATAATCAATAAACAAACATCAGTTCAATGTTTGTGAATGGGAATACAAACATTGATTTCATTTTTAATCTATTCAATAATCAAGAAACAAACGTTAGTTCAATTTTGTGAATGGGAATACATAAATTATTGAATTTTTAATTAATTCAATAATCAATAAACAAACATTTGTTCAATTTTGTAAATGGGAATACAAACATTTTCATTTTTAAACTATTCAATAATCAAAAACAAACATTAGTTCAATGTTTGTGAATAGGAATGTAAATCACGAATTCTATTTTTAATCTATCAATAATAAACAAACATTACTTCAACGTTTGTGAATGGAAACAAAAACATTAATTTCATTTTTCATCTATCGATAATAACTAAACAAACATTATTTCTTTTCTAAGATTATATACAAAGGTTACTTCAATGTTTGTGAATGGGAAAAAAAAACATTAAGCTCATTTTCAACCTATCTATCAATAAACAAACATATATCTCCTTTTCAATTATTTTATTTCCCTTCAAGTATTCTCAAGAACCGATTGGCTATTTGAGTCCAAAACTCTGGATATGACAGACGCCTGTCACTGTAGAATTTATGCAACGATGGAAAATAAATTCTGATTTCCCATTTTCAAAAATATCATAAATATTAAATCTGAGTGAGATGTAGTCTCGAAGAATTATTTTTTTGTAGAGAAATAAATACTGAAATTCCGTTTGTTATTTTGCTATTTTTGATATTTTAAATGTTGTCGGTCACAGAATCTTGCAAAGATAATTACGGATTATATCGGACCAAATCGGAAAAATTTTATTATTATTATTATTATTAAGAAGATGAACCCTATTCATATGGAACCAAGCCCATGAACCCATTGACTTTAAAATCAAGCCCAAAGGCTATAATAATTTAAAATCAACATAATAATATAATAATAATAATAATAATAATAATAATAATAATTATTATTATTATTATTATTATTATTATTATTAATATTATTCAGAAGATGAATCCCATTCATATGGAACAACTCCCCCAAAAAAGGCCATTGACCTGAAACTCAAAACTGGCTATTATTACTATTATAACTATTATTATTATTATTATTATTATTATTATTATTATTATTATTATTATTATTATTATTATTATTATTACTATATAGAAACTCGAGCTTCCAAAGAATATTAGTGTTCAATTGGAAGAAGCAACAGGAGGTACAGAGAAATAGAGAAAGAAGAATTCTCACTCATTAAAAAAATGAGCTAATTAACATATAGATAAAATGTAAAATCCAACTTAAGAAAAAACAATTTTATTTCACAATTATTGGTGCTGGCGATTGTGTTGGTGCTGGAGAAATGGTGGAGGAAGGATGCGCTTTCCCCATCAGCAAGCAACCGGCATGCATGCATGCATTAGGACCTTGAAAAATAAATAAACAAATCCTTTAAAAAAAACACAAGCATATTGCATGCAACTGTGTTTCAGTCTGCAAGGTGTTGGTGATTGCGCTGGAGGGAGGAATGGTGGGGGAGAGGAAGCATTTCACCATCAGCAAGCACCCGGCATGCAAGCATGCATGCGTCAGGAGCTTAAAAAAATGAATAAATATTTCACAAACAAACTTATTGCAAGCACGTGGCGTTTCTCAAGCAGAGCGTGCTTCGCTCGCAATAAAATATATTTCTTTACTGTTCCTCAAGCAACTCACCTGAGCAATTTGCATGTTTACACCTGGGGAGAGAGAGAGAGAGAGAGAGAGAGAGAGAGAGAGAGAGAGAGAGAGAGAGAGAGAGAGAGAGAGAGTATAAAATATATGTAACGTGATATTTTTCTCTTTTGATAAAGTTAGATTCTGTATCAATGAACTTTATGAACTTATTCTGATTAACTCTAATTGAAATTTGAGTTATTTCTGATAGAATCTTAGATATTCATCACTTAAAATATCAAAACTGCATTTGGTTAATAAGGAAAAATATGGTATTACCTATAAATAACTAAAATACACAATATACATTATTTTTATACTTATAAGTATACATACCCTTCAAACAAAGCAACCATACATACACAGAAATCTATATAAGGGTGAATATACATATACCTACACATTCAATTATGCAAAATATTACACCTACACATGTAGAGTATTTTCACATTTACTTATGTTACCTTTATAGGGAGTGAGGTTGCTAGCCTCACGCCTTTATATACCACCATCTGCGACCCATCACTTGCAACTAGCTGCCAGGTACATAGTTTTTAGCTGAGGTTAACAGAGAAGTAACAGATTTTTCAAAAACAGGGTTCCAGTCAAGGTAGTATTTTGGGGTGAGGTTGCTACCTCCACGCTTTTCTGCACTGCTAGTTGCATATACACCGCAGTTGAGTGACGACCACGTGCATAATCCGATACATCAAAAGGGGAACAAAGTAGAATGAATGTGACAGGGAAAAAAAAATACAGAAAAAAATATGAAAACTGATAAAATCTCGAAAATAAATGAGACTCCTTTGCCATCACCAAAACTCTAACTAAACCTTTACAAAATATGTAACATCATTTAAACTTTCTAAGTTCTTTCTTTCCCTTGATTACGGAACTTGATGAGACACGAGACGGGCACAAAGTGGCTCGGGACTTTTAAAAATAAAACTTAGTTGAACTTTGTGACTGAACCTTATTTTGTCTGTTTTTGGAAGAAGACTTGTTTATTACCCTGGTAATTAATATCATTGTGTAGTGAAGGGTATGGTGGTGATGGTGATGTTAAGAGAGTATGGTGTGTCATTATAGTGTGATGATCCAATCGGGATGGTGTAAAGGATAGTGTTGATGATTTAGATGTTATATATATATATATATATATATATATATATATATATATATATATATATATATATATATATATATGAATGATTATTTTTAATTTATTATCTTCTCTTTTTCTCTCTCTAGTTCTTTAGCTGTTCAGTCTTTATCGTTTTACCATTTTATTGTCATGTTGTTTATCTTTCTCTTTCTTTTTATCTATTCGGTATCTCTTATCTCTCTCTCTCTCTCTCTCTCTCCACCCACCTTTTCTTACCTCCAACTCTTTCTATCCCCTAATCACCTATTCATTATCTCTTACTTTTTACCTCCAAGTCTTTCTATCACCTATTCATTACCTCTTATCTTTTTATCTCTTCCACTCGTTCATTCATTCTCTCTCTCTCTCTCTCTCTCTCTCTCTCTCTCTCTCTCTCTCTCTCAGGCTGGACGTAGAATTATCAAATCTCTTAATGATCTTGTTTTCCAAATTCTCTCTCTCTCTCTCTCCACCCAGTCACTACCCTGACACCTGCTCTCTCTCTCTCTCTCTCTCTCTCTCTCTCTCTCTCTCTCTCTCTCTCTCTCTCATTAACCTAAAAATGACCTAATTATGTTTGGACGAAGTCAACACCATAGGTCTTTTGCCGCGCCGAAATTGGGTTCCCGTAACTTTGTCCGAGTCTCGTTGAGCAAAAAGCGTACGAGCTGCTAATCAGATACTTCAAAGTGTTTTGGGTTGCTCTCTCTCTCTCTCTCTCTCTCTCTCTCTCTCTCTCTCTCTCTCTCTCTCTCTCTCTCTCTCTCTCTCTCTCTCTCCTTCCTTCGTCTGCGTATGGCGTACACTTAATACATAAATGGACGATTATTGGGAAGTGAGATTATGACAGACGAACGTTTTCTCTCTCTCTCTCTCTCTCTAAATTCTCACATATATGCAGAGAGAGAGAGAGAGAGAGAGAGAGAGAGAGAGAGAGAGAGAGAGAGAGAGAGAGAGAGAGAGAGATCTAACTAAAGACGGCTGTAAAACAGGGGTTAATTTTAGTACCCAATGCTCTCTCTCTCTCTCTCTCTCTCTCTCTCTCCATTCTCAAAAGAAAATATCAGTCATTTTACAAAGAATCTGATTCCCTCTAGACACAGTTCCCATTCCAATTCCTGAGTTTACACGTCTCTCTCTCTCTCTCTCTCTCTCTCTCTCTCTCTCTCTCTCTCTCTCTCTCTCTCTCTCTCTCTCTCCTCAAAAACATAACCCAAATCCAATTAACACACGTAACTGCTATATTAAGAATTGAGAAAATGAGACTCTTCAGGAAAACGAGTGAACGAGATGTCTTCACAGGCCTTGAAAGGAAGCCGATAATAACGCCCGGCGTAATTCGAATGTAATTACTAACGAACGAGGGGTCATTTGCATACAAAAGGCATAATTAATGAGGCTGTTTCATGGCGTCTCGTGGCTGAGTTATGAAGCATTTTATTGTGTAACTTGTAAGGTATATTTTAAAAGTGTACTTTAAGTAATCTAGCTATTAAGGGGAGTGTCCTAACCACTAGACTACAAGAGCCTATATATATATATATATATATATATATATATATATATATATATATATATATATATATATATATATATATATATATATATATATATATATATATTATCATTTATATTTAAATAAACTAAAACGTTACATTTCAATTCACTTAAATAATAATACTGATCTACAATTCAAAACATTACCTTCCACCACAAGATTTGTTAAAACATATTTGTCGTCTTAGGAAAAAGTTACGAATCTCTGTATATTATCAGTCATATCTCGCAACTCTGATAATTCGAAATATGAAATATTAAAGAATAAACAATAAATAAACGGAATGAGGGGGAAACTCGGTTAACAACTATAATAATAATAATCTTCGAGTCTCTATGATAAATCTCTAAGGATTCTCTGTTTAATGTACATAGTATATTTCAACTTGGAATGTTAAACTGTCATTATTTGCGTAGGAATATAACAGTAATATATTTAAAAATCTTATAGTTTTGGTTTCCTATTGGCAAGCAACGCTCGTCTATATCAAAACAGATTTATGATTATTTTTTATTTTCTTTAAATAATTAGGTTAAAATAGAGGTTATCATAAATAACTGAAGTATTCTAATTGTACGTCCACATCCTAAATGAACTCTGCTGTCGTCAGCTATTATTTATTCCACATGACAGTTTTTCATGTTATGTTACATCAAAATATCATGACTTGCACTGCAATCCTCTCTCTCTCTCTCTCTCAAATGATGCCTTCCAGCAACGTTTTCAATCAGAGACAACGAATGAAAAATTATTTTTTTAAAAGAGCACAGGTGAGTTCAGAATACTGTTACCTGAAATAGAACGTTTTCTCTCTTTCTTTCTCTCTCTCTCTCTCTCTCTCTCTCTCTCTCTCTCACAGGACGCCATTCAGTATCATCATCATCCGCCATATGACTTTTCTAAGCAAAGATTATGAAGTTATGTTATTTTAAGATAATATAACATGACCTAGTGACCTTTCTCTCTCTCTCTTTAATCCTAAAATTGAAACATTTGAAATCCAAAAACTTGTATTTAATCGTGGCAATATTTCCACCGTTCTAGAATTTATTTTTGTATTTTTATTTATAATTTTAATCTATTTACGTTATTGTTTTGTTCTATTTGTGGTGCAGGGGCTATTGCCCCCTGCGTCGGAAATATATGAGATATTTCTCCTCCTTTTATCGTAAAGAGGTGACGTTCTTTTAGGGTTTGTGTTATTATGGTTTCAACACTGTTGGTTCTTTTAGGTTTTATGTTATTTTATTTTCAATGAGTGAGTTCTTTTAGGTTTTGTCATTTTATTCTCAATATTTGGGTTCTTTTACGTTTTGTCATTTTATTTTCAATATGTGAGTTCTTTTAGGTTTAATGTTATTTTATTCTCAACATCTGAGTTTTTGTCATCTTATTTTCAATATGTGAGTTCTTTTAGGTTTTATGTTATTTTATTTTCAATATGTGAGTTCTTTTAGGTTTTGTCATCTTATTCTCAATATGTGGGTTCTTTTAGGTTTTATATAATTTTATTTCAATATTTGGGTTCTTTTAGGTTTAATGTTAATTTTATTTATAATATTTGTGGTTGAAGTGTTTAGGGATTCTGAATTTCTAAGCATTTTCATCTATAAAATCTATATAATATATTTTTATAAATGGTTCTTATGATTTCTAATCTCTGTTGATAAATGCATATTGTGAATATATGATTTATACACCTGTATACATGTATATACATAATACAAACAGTACTAATATGTGTGTATATTAAATAATTCATACATATACCACGTATTTATTCACTGACAGCACAAACATGTATGTAAATAGACAGTCTATATTTATACATACAATTACACATATGTATATTCATAGACACAGCTTTAGTGACAGATTTGATAAAAATAAAACTGAAAGAAATATGACATAATTATAATTATATTCTTGGCTAGGGGCATTAACCTGCTCATCAGAAATAAACCAAATAAAAGTTAAAACGTATAAATAAATAAATAAAAAAATAAATAACACTCTGAAAAGAACTTTGTAGATTATTCAAATGGATGACCATACCAATACTTCGTAGTGTTTATCAGCATGAATTTATTTTTATTGAATGGGTAATTCAGCTTAAAGACTTAGAAGGGAATAGGGAACTGTATTGTATTTTCAAATTAAGTTTATTATAGATAATGATAATAATAATAATAATAATAATAATAATGATAATAATAATAATAATAATAATAATAATAATAATAATAATAATAATAATGATGATGATAATAATATTTTGAGGACAGGTATTTATCAAAATATGTCGGAAAAATTTCAGTACTTAGAATACTGCTATTCAGGTACACACACTTTCTCCCTCTCTCTCTCTCTCTCTCTCCCAAAAGATCGAGTTCTAATCCAAGCAAACATTAACTAGTCTTTCAACACCAAATTAATCACTCTCCATTCACTTTGTTTTGATTAACTGTAATGTTTTTTCTCTCTCTCTCTCTCTCTCTCTCTCTCTCTCTCTCTCTCTCTCTCTCTCTCTCTCTCTCTCTCTCTCTCTCTCTCTTCGGGAAAACGAAACAAAGAGTATCCTTGTAGTAAATCGCGTCGCAATTAAAAACGAGGGCTCGAAACGAGAAGAGTTTTAATCAATCTGACTTCAGTGGATACAAATTGCCGTCTTGGCGAGGTTTTCCTCGGTATGATTTGCAACGCTTGAAGGATGATGCTTGATTCAAGGATTGCTCAATCAGGGCAAGAATCATACAGAGCTGCGATTATGTTGGGTGCGTTGGTGTCTCTGAGGGCACGTCATGGTGGCAGGCGCGTCTCTCTGAGGGTGTCAGTATGTTGGCAATTCTATGTTTAGGGGAATGTGATTCCCTTGGCACTGTTTGTTGTTTGGGGTTAGGTTTTATGTGTCATGGCTATTCCGTTTCTGAGGCTATGTTGGCGCTTAATTTTCTAATGTTAGGTTATGTTGGCACTCTTGTTTCTGAGGCTAGGTTATGTTGGCACTTACTTTTCTAATGCTAGGTTGTGTTGGCACTTCTGTATCTGGGCCTAGGTTATGTTGGCACTTCTGTTTCTGGGCCTAGGTTATGTTGGCACTTCTGTTTATGAGGCTAGGTTATGTTGGCACTTCTGTTTATGAGGCTAGGTTATGTTGGCACTTCTGTATCTAATGCTAGGTTATATTAGCACTCCTGTTTTTGAGGTTAGGTTATGTTGGCACCTCTATTTCTGAGCCTTTGTTATGTTGGCACTTATTTTTCTACTGCTAGGTTAAGTTGGCACTATGAATCTATTGTTAGGAAAGGATTGAGGAAAGTAAGATGGAAGAAAGAGAATATGAAAGGAGGTACAGTAAAAGGAACGAAAGGGGTTGCAGCTATGGGCCTGAAGAAGGCCAGTTGCAAAGATCCTTAAGTAAGGCCTAAAGTCCCGGCTTTTCTGTCAGCCCTCAGATCTTAAAAACTCCTGACGCCAGAGGGCTGCAAATCGGTATGTTGATCATCCACCCTCCAGTCATCAAACATACCAAATTGCAGCCCTCTAGCCTCAGTAGTTTTTATTTTATTTCAGGTTAAAGTTAGCCATAATCTTGCTTCTGGCAACGCAACAACACAGGCCACCACGACCGCCTGATAGTTTCATGGGCAGCGGCTCATAAGCATTATAACGAGACAACCGAAAGATAGATCTGTTTTCGGTGGCCTTGATTATCCGCTGTACAGAAAACTCGATTGCGCAAAAAGAAACTTCGGCGCATTTTTTACTTGTTTTTTTTTTGAATTTTAATTCTGTATTACTTTCTGATGTCCTCAATCAGGATAAAGTAAGAATAATTGAAGATTACCCTAATTAATTCATAAGGACGCAATCAGCGAATGGTGACGTGCTAAAGAGAGAGAGAGAGAGAGAGAGAGAGAGAGAGAGAGAGAGAGAGAGAGAGAGAGAGAGAGAGAGAGAAATGTTGCAATGAATCAAAACATAAAAACCGAGTGTGATTATTCTGGTGTTGAAATACTGGTAATGAACATCTGATCTTGAGAGAGAGAGAGAGAGAGAGAGAGAGAGAGAGAGAGAGAGAGAGAGAGAGAGAGAGAGAGAGAGAGAGTACCAATGACGAATAACCGTGTACATGCTTGAATAGATATATACTAATTGCATAAAATTATAATTATATATTTAGACGAAAACCTGTCTCCAACTTGCCAACATTCACACACCTGTCCACAAAGCATTATCATTATTATTATTATTATTATTATTATTATTATTATGAACCTAATCTGAAAAAACGATACATTTACCCTAATCCCACCTAAGCCTTCGGGCTGAAGTGCCCAATCTATAAAATAAATTCATGTTGACAAAATCATGAATTATTTGAATGCTCATTCATCTGAATAATCGACAACATTTTTTTCAGAGTGGAATTTATCTATTCATTTATTTTTTTATTCGTTTATTTGGTCGTTTTAACTTTTATTTGGTTTATTTCTGATGCGCAGGTTAATGCCTCCTAGTCAAGAATATAATTATAATTGTATCATATTTCTGTTAGTTTTATTTTTATCCAATCTATCACTAAAATGTAAGTCAGTTTTATATAAACTATCTCTGTGAGTATACATATGTATAACTGTATGTATACATATAGACTGTCTATTCACATACGTGTTTGTACTGTCAATCAATAAATACGTAGTATTTGCATGAAGTATTTAATATACACACATATCATCACTGTTTGTGTTATGTATATACATGTATACAGGTGTATAACTCCTGTATTCACAATATACATTTATCAACAGAGATTAGAAATCACAGAGACCCTTTAAAAACAACTTCTGTATAGATTTTATAAATAAAAATTCCTTAACACTTCAACCACACATAAACAAAATAACATTAAACCTAAAAGAACCCATATATTGAAATAAAATTATATAAAACCTAAAAGAACCCACATATTCAGAATAAGATGACAAAACCTAAAAGAACTCACACATTGAGAGTAAAATAACATAAAACCTAAAAGAACTCACATATTGAGAGTAAAATAACATAAAACCTAAAAGAACTCACTCATTGAAAATACAGTAATATAAACCCTAAAAGAACCAACAAAGTTGAAACCAAAACAACACAAAACCTAAAAGAACGTCACCTTTTTACGATGAAAGGAAGAGAAATATTTCATATATTCTCGACGCAGGGGCAATAACCCCTGCACCACAAACAGAACAAAACAATAACGTACATAGATTAAAATGATAAAAAAAATAATACAAAAATAAATTCTAGAACGGTGAAAATATTGCCACGATTAAATACAAGTTTTAGGAATTCAAATTTTTCAATTTATTTTTCAACTCGGATTCTTTTCCAGGTCGAAATATCCTGCTTTCAGGATTACAGAGAGAGAGAGAGAGAGAGAGAGAGAGAGAGAGAGAGAGAGAGAGAGAGAGAGAGAGAATTTCAAGTAAGGTTTTTATATAAAAATTTTATTCTATATCTTTCTTCAGCCATAAGAATTTCCTATTACGAGTGCACATACACATGGTATTATGGTTTCAGTAAACATAAGAGTGGTTATTCTCTCTCTCTCTCTCTCTCTCTCTCTCTCTCTCTCTCTCTCTCTCTCTCTCTCTCTCTCTCAACATTTTACAGAGATCTAGTGTTAATTTCCACAATGTGATCATCCTTCAGCGCCAACGCAATCTCTTCACTTTAAATCTTTCCTGTCGCGATGAACTGCAAAGTATTACTCTCTCTCTCTCTCTCTCTCTCTCTCTCTCTCTCTCTCTCTCTCTCTCTCTCTCTCTCTCTCTCGTGGAAAAGGGAGCAAATAAGGAAGATGTGTTAATCGATCCTGTTCAAGTAATTTTTTTTTTTGAAAGAAGATACGTCAAAAGATTTGTGGGTTTCTAAATATATATATATATATATATATATATATATATATATATATATATATATATATATATATATATATATATATATATATATATATATATATATATATACACACGTGTGTGTGTAGCCTGGAGCAGAATACAATGAAAGAGGAAAACGATAGACCTTAAGGATTAACCACTCAGAAAGTAATCAACATTTCTGCCCCTAGCAAGAACAAAGATTATTATTATTATTATTATTATTATTATTATCATTGCTGAGCCCGTCAAAGGCCAATCAGAAGTAAGGCAGAAGCTTTTTTATGATATCGGCTGTGGAAATTTACCGTCAATTCGAAAGGAAATAAAGATTTGTCTTTAAAAAATCACTTTTTTAATATAGATTCCTAAAAAAAAAAAGTGGTTTAGGATGTTCAAACTCTCTCTAAATAAATAAATAAATAAATAAATAAATAAATAAATGAATAAATAAATAAATAAATAAATAAATAAATAAATAAATAACTAAATAAATAAATAAATATATTTATATATAAATATATATTTATACACACAGGCTATATATATATGTTTATATATATAAATCTAAATAAACAGTTACTATAAATTACAAAACCTTCAAAAAATAAAAAAAAAGATTCAGAAAAACCTAAAAATACCATACTTTCTCAACCCACGCCTAAAGGAAAATCATTATAAATGACAAAATGCAAAAAACACGTTTTATATATTTACATCCAGGCCCACAAAACCCTCAATAAATATAACCTCAAGTACGTACATCTCACCTACCCCAATACCACACCCCAAAACCCCCACCCCCAAAAAAGGGTCCTCGTTGTGTCCCAAAATGCATAAACACAGACTCAAGTCACTGGCTAAATTCTGCCTATCGGAATTCGATTGAATAATATTGCAGTCTCCGGCAACGATTTCCATTCGAGTTGCCGTGTTGGCCATTTATTCAATTTTGGCCAAGAGAAATCCAATGGTGTCTGGTTTCGGTCATTTTACTTCTGCTTTTCATGAGGTTCGGGTTCAAGTTCGGGTGTGGGTGGGAATTCTGAGGAAATACATTAATTTAAATGTGTGTGCATGTATGTTTGTATGTATTTATGTATGTGCATATTTATATGAATAGGAATAATATATATATATATATATATATATATATATATATATATATATATATATATATATATATATATATATATATATATATATATATATATATATATATATATATATATATATATATATACATATATATATATATATAAATATAAATTTGCCTTATAACTCTTTTTATACTTATGAAATAATAATAATAATAATAATAATAATAATAATAATAATAATAATAATAATGTTTCTAAATAATAATATTTAATAGAATAATAATACTAATAATAACAATAATAATATTTCTAAAATAATAATAATAATAATAATAATAATAATAACAACAACAACAACACTCACGAAACATTTCTAAAACAGAAAATAAAAGACCACCTCAAAAAAAAAAATTTTTCAAACAAAAACACAAACACACACACCCACACAAACAACAAACAAACAGGCACATCCCCACAAACAAAGAGACAAGCAATTCCAGACCACCACAGCCAGCAGGACCGGCAGAGATTAATGACCGACTCTGCTGCAAAGACCTTTTTGTTTTTGCACTCTTTCCAGATTGACCTTTCCTTTCCTCTGGTCCACAATAAAGTGGGGTCGTGTTTACTCTTCTGGGTAATGCAAGGGCTCATGTATTTATTTCCGGTGGGGTTTTCAAAAGAGGTTTATTGCAGGGTAAAACAGTGGTTTTAATTGTGAAAAACTTGGTAGTGTTGAAGACTGATGATTTTTTACTTTCTTCAGAGATAAAGTGAGGTTGTGTCAACCTTTCTGGATAACGCAAGGGCTCATGTATTCATTTCTGGTGGGGTTTTCAAAAGAGGTTTTTTGCAGGGTAAAACAGTGGTTTTAATTGTGAAAAACTTGGTAGTGTTGAAGACTGATGATTTTTTACTTTCTTCAGAGATAAAGTGAGGTTGTGTCAACCTTTCTGGGTAACGCAAGGGGTTATATATTTACTTCTGGTGGGGTTTTCAAAAGAGGTTTTTTGCAGGGAAAAACAGTGGTTTTAATTGTGAAAAACTTGGTAGTGTTGAAGACTGATGATTTTTGCTTTCTTCAGAAATCAAGTGGGGTTGTGTCAACCTTTCTGGGTAACGCAAGGGGTCATGTATTTATTTCTGGTGGGGTTTTCAAAAGAGGTTTATTGCAGGGTAAAACAGTGGTTTTAATTGTGAAAAACATGGTAATGTTAAAGACTTATAATCTTTTACTTTCTTCAGGTATAAAGTGAGGTTGTGTCAACCCTTCTGGGTAACGCAAGAGCTTATATATATTTATTTCTGGTGGGGTTTTCAAAAGAGGTTTATTGCAGGGTAAAACAGTGGTTTTTGCAAAACTTGTTGAAAACTTTTACTTTTCTTCAGAGATAATGTTGAAGACTAGTGATTTTTAACTTTCTTCAGAACGGATAAGGTAGGACAAATTTATTTCTATTGGTTTTTAAAATAATTTTCCTTTGAGAAAATAAAGATTATGAAAAAAGCAAATTGGAAAAACTTGGTAATGTTGAAGACTTTTTTTAACTTTCTTCAGAACGGATAACGGATTAAATTTATTTCTTTAATTTTTCCCAAAAAATAATTTTTTTTTACTTTCTTCCCATAAAAATTATAAAATGATAAAAGTTAAAGATTAGAGAATTTTTATCTCAATTTCTGTTTAGGTTTAAAAGAATTTTTTGCAGTCAGAAAATTTTGATTCTATAAATAAAAAAAATTGGAAATTCTAGATTAATGATCTTTTTCTTCTGAAGGAAATTTAGTTCGGATATAAAATATTTATCATTTAGAGACTTAAAGGTCTTTTCCCAGTTACTAAAAACTATTTTGTCTATAAGAAATATTAATAATAATTATATTAAACACCGTTTTTCTTCGGAAAGAAATTTCGATCAAACATCAACTGTTTATCAATGAACGATTGACACATTTTTCCATTCATAAAATAATGATTTTATCTATGTGGAACATTTAAATTGCTTAATTAGAGATCTTTTAATATATTCAAAATTCAGTTCAGATATAAACCATTTAAAAAAAATTTGCAGTCACAAAATAATGATTTTATTTTTAAAAATTTGGATCAGGAAAATTGTATTACTGAAAAACAAATTTTTGCAGTCATGAAAATTATTTTACTTCTGAAAAATTTTGTTTTCTTTTCTGATAGAAATTTGGATCAGAAATAAACTGTATTACTGGAAGATTTTAACAAATTTTTTGCAGTCACAAAATTATTTTACTTCTGAAAAATTTTGAAAATTCTAGATGAATGATATGGTTTTATTTTTAAAGAAATTTAGACCAGAAATAGACTGTTTATCGCTGGAAGATTTTAAAAAATTTTGCAATCACAAAATAATGATTTTATTTATGGAAAAATTTGAAAATGAATGATAATTGTTAGACTTGTTAACTATTCCCCTTAAATCTTGAAGGAAATTCACCTAAGTTTCTCAATTGAGTAAATAAAATCCCTGAGGGTCAAATGAATTATTTCCCAAACATCTCCAGTTTTCTGATAATTTCTGGACCTGTCAAAGACTCCCCTTAGATCTCGGAGCAAATTCGCCTGCGTTGCTTCATTGATTAAATCAATGAAATCCCTCGGACACCGAGATAAGTAAAACTGAAGTAAGACGAATCATTTCCCGAACATCTCCAGTTTCCAAATCGTTTCCAGAACTGTTAGGAGATTCCCCGAAGATTATTGCCGTTTAAGCTCCCATCATTTCATATTTCATATTTCACGGACCGATACGCAAGCAACCAAACTTTTCCTATCCCTTCTTCTTCTTCTTCTTCTTCTTCGAAACACTTGAAAAACTTTTTAACAAAAGTCCCGGGGGATTTATTTCCTGAGAGAGAGAGAGAGAGAGAGGAACAAGACGACACGAGTGATTTCTCAATCCTCAATTGTTTCCTATCTCTTTTTCCCCCTCTTCCTCCCTTTGTAATCTCTTTTGGTATCTCTGATGAAATGTCTGGTTCTCTGGTAAGGAGAAGGAACGGGGTCTCGAGGAGACAGGTTTCTTTAATCTTTTGTTATATACTTCTTTTGTAGTTTTATTACCCTATGTGTGAAAGATCGAGTAATCTGATAAGGAAAATGAAAAGATGATTAGATAGATAAACAGGAAAATGATGTCGTGTTAATATTAGTCAAGCAATTATCCTAACCTCACTAGTTACAGACGCACTATGAATTCCGCTAACTTAACTCACTGAATTACAAGTCAAAAACAAACAAATGGTAAACAAAAAAAAAAAAAAGTTACCAAGACAAAACCCAAAACAACAATATGTGGAGACACCTCGTGGCCAAACAAAGTCAAACAAACACAAAACAAACAAACAAACACAAAAAACAATAGCATTCTGAGACCTCCAGCTGACAAACAAACAGAAACAAAGGTTAAATACATAACGTCCCCCTAACACCGGAACTTCCGCCCAAATTGTTTGAAAAGGAAATAGGACCACACTCCCCCTCCCCCTCCCTCTCTCTCTCTCTCTCTCTCTCTCTCTCTCCGGAAGACTTTCCTTTAATGCTGATCCCGAGAATATAGGAGCTGACGATTTAATTACCTCTCTTGATCTCTGTAGCGGACGGGAGATTTCTACAGATTTCTACTCATTTTCTACAGATTTTCTACAGATTTTTGTCAGATTTCTCGCCGGACGGGAGATTAATCCAGATTTTTACAGATTTATAAAGATCTAGATTTTCAACAGATTTTCTGCAGAATTCACAGATTTTCAGAGATTTTCTACAGATTTTCTACAGATTTTCTGAAGAATTATAGAGATTTTCTACAGATTTCTTCAGATTTTATAGAGATTTCTAAATTTTCTATAGATTTCTACAGGTTTCTACAGATTTTCTTCTTAATTATAGAGATTTTCTACATATTTCTACAGATTTTATAGAGATTTCTACATTTTTCTATAGATTTCTAGATTTTCTACAGACTGTATGCAGAATTATAGAGATTTTCTACAGATTTCCACAGAGTTCGTACCGGACAGGAGGTTACAATTCAGATTTCTACAAATTTCAAAAGATCCCTAAGGATTTCTACAGATTTATAAAGTATTCTACATAATGTCTACAGATTTCTACAGATTGCTACCTCTAGCTTTCTCTCCCTTGAGAGAGCTGGGAAGAAGTTAGAGAGTTAAAAAAAATAAGGAATTTAAAGAAGAAACTCAAAGGACCAATAGGAAAATGGCATCAGAAAATGGCACCTTTTAACTTGATACAATTAGACAGGACTAAAACACTAAATGTTCAAGAAGATACTCTGAGATTTAATCGATTTCATCAAATTTAGGCTGTCAAGTCGAGCCCTGGGACACTTTCGGCCACTCAGATCTCAAGAAACAGCCCCAGAGAATAACGCAGAAGCAGTGCAATGATCTCAAGGTGGAACTGGGAGAAACCCCGACTAAGAAGTAATAATTAGAGAGGTTGGACAGCAAGGTTGAAGAAAAGAAGAAAGGAGGTAAGATAAATGGCTAAAAAAAAAGTGGGTCACTCAAAGGAACAAAAACACCCTTCGTTAATGCCTACAGTGCACCACGTGAGGAATACTCACACATAACAAATGAGAAGAGGGAATTGATGTTAAAATATAGAAAGAGAATTTGAGACAATTAACAGAAATAATATATATAAAATGAAGATATTCAAAGGACGTTATTTTAAGACAAGGACAGAGATAGACTTTTCGGTTGAATAAATCTAGATTTCTCTTCGTTTTGGGGAGACAAAGAAATCGTGCAACACAAATGCAGTTCATAATTTGGCCAATTAGGACCAAAACATTCGAGTTTCTTCATTTACACTTTATTCATACTTTACGAATATTCTCTTTTATGAATGATTGTTATATAAGTTGATGGGGGTAAGAACGAAAAAGTGATTAAAAATAATCTTAGGTCAAACTGTTTTTAAACAAAAATAATCTGATATTAATGTTTATCAAATAGGAAATAGTGACTGCAAATATTTTGATATTAATAATTTTTCAAATAGGAGAGAGTGATTGTAAATAATTTTATATTAATGTTTGTCAATAAGAAACAGTGATTGCAAATAATCTGATATTATTTGTCAAATAGGAAATAGTGATTGGAAATAATCTGATATTAATGATTTTTCAAATAGGAGAGTGATTGCAAATAATCTGATATTAATATTTTTACGAAAGAAAGAGACATCCTAGAAATATATATAAAATAATTAGGAATTATCCAACATTATCCATTTTTATGATAATTAGAAAAAGATAAAAGAAAAAAAATCATTAACTGCATAACAGCAAATAAAATTTGCATCTTTCAAATGAAAACAGAAAATATTTGATTAATAATGATTTGACATAATCCAGCATCACAAAACCAAATGAGCTTAAATCTTCTCGGGTAAATCGAATTGTGGCTTTAAAAAAAACCATTCCCAAAATTCAAAATACTCTAATTTCGTTTTGCTTAAACTGTTTTCGAACAAAGGCCCAAAACATTTTTTAAAAACATTCCTCCCAGATCGAGTTTGGAATTTTGAAAATGGTTTTGGCTGCAATTCGTGTTTTTTTTTTTCGTAAAGAAAACGGGACTTTTTTTTTATTAGTTTTTTCCTTTTAAGGAAAACGATGATTTATTCATTTTTTCTTTCTCATTAGTCCAATTTAGTGTTTTGTGACGGTCTTAATGTTTAACGAGATCCCGAAAATTGAAAAATATATACACGGAAATTCTCAATTTTCTTGTCACTGATGTGTATTGAGAGAGAGAGAGAGAGAGAGAGAGAGAGAGAGAGACTTTACAGTCTGGTTCAGGTTACGTACGAAAATATTTATTCAATTCTATGTTGGTGCTGACAATATGCACGGTATATGAGAGAGAGAGAGAGAGAGAGAGAGAGAGAGAGAGAGAGAGAGAGAGAGAGAGAGAGAGTTTCACTCCAGTGAGTCAGGAATTACCTCATCAAGGCCCACAATTTTTTTGCCAATTTTAAGACATGAATTTTGACAGCAATAATTACTCACTTCTCTCTCTCTCTTATCTGAAGGTATTATTTTTTCTAAAATCTTCATTTCTTTTGTGCTTGGAAACTAACCCGGGCACCCTTCTCTCTCTCTCTCTCTCTCTCTCTCTCTCTCTCTCTCTCTCTCTCTCTCTCTCTCTCCAGCTACGACCCACAACAACCGACTACCAACTAAATACAGAATTCCATGATTGGGCCAACAGAGGTCATCTTCATTTTCCAGAGAGAGAGAGAGAGAGAGAGGAACGCAATGAACGGAAACCTGCCGAAAGTTCTGGACGAGAGATGGATGTTTGTATACAGAAGAAGAAGGAGCTGTATGACTCGACGAAAATAAAAATAAAAAATAAAAGTGAAAAATAAAAGACGAAAATAAAAGTAAAAATAAAAGCCATAACTAAAGCAAAAAATAAGAGGAAAAATAAAAGATAAAAATATGAGTAAAAATAAGTCAAAATAAAAATAAAAATAAGTATAAATAAAAGCCGAAAATAAAAGTAAGAATAAAAGCCAAAAAATATAAGATAATGCGATAAAAATATAGGTAAAAATAAAAATGAAAACAGAAGCCAAAAATAAAAGCAAAAAATAAGAGCAAAAATGAAAGATAAAAATATAAAATAAAAGCCAAAGCAAACGTAAAAATAAAAGCCGAAAATAAAAGATAAAATTAAGTTAAAAATAAAAGTTAAAAATAAAAGCCAAAAATAAAAATAATGAAAGTAAAAAATAAAATAAAAATAATGAAAGTAAAAAAAAAGTATAAAAGTAAAAGTAAAAATAAAAGCCGAAAATAAAATTAAAAAATAATTGAGAAGCAAGATTTTCAAGATTAAATACAAAGTCAAACTAAGAATTAAATACTATTATTTCTTTTTCATTTAAAAAAAAAGTAAAAATAAAAGCAAAAAAATAATAAACTGAATTTGTTAGAAATGCTTTTATTTATTTTTTCCTTCAATGGAAAATCAGTAAAATATTTAATGTGACAATTTAATTATCAAATCATCAATAATAAGGTCCTTTCTAATTTGTTATATCATTATATTCAGAATTCTACGTCACTTACACTAATTTCTCTTTAGTTATTTTGTTAATGCTGACTGGAGATTAGTTTCTATAATGAAAGTCATTGTAACTTAAAGTTCTGAGAAATTATAATGATGAGTAATATTTCATCTTCATGATTTATCATCAAAATTACTTATTTATATATATACATATATATACATACATACATACATATATATATATATATATATATATATATATATATATATATATATATATATATATATTATACATATATATATATAACTATGCAGTTGCCTGTCCCAAGCCACTCATCCTCCTGATTATCTCAATAAAAATGAAACTAAATAAATGCGTAATAGACACAAAACAAACATAAAAATAAAAAAAATAAAAAAAATTAAATTAACATTTCTATGAACGAAGCGAAAGAGCGAAAATAAACAATGCAAATCAGAAAAAACAAAAATGCAAACAAAACGGAATAACGCCATAAACTTGGACAAGCACTGAAAGCAAGCACACAAGGAACCAAAATTAACAGGCAAAGAAAGCACAAGGCACAAGCAAAGGCCTTTGAAGACTTTACACGCAAAAAGAACCAAACTGCATTGTGTGCATTCATGGATAAACACACAAGGGACCCCCAGCTCTTCTGCCCAAAATGAAAGCAGACTACCTCGCCCACCCCCCACCCGGGGGCCAAAATGACTTCATGCTTTGCGCTGGGGGGACGGGGGCGGCGGGGGGCGTTCATTAACACCGGTAATGGAACTGATGCAGACCCGAAATTCGGGGATATAATTGTGACCAGATCTGACTGAAAGGCCAAGGGGACGAAATCGGTTTGATTGTGTAAAATGATTGTGTCTTCACAATCTGTTGCCACTCACCCGACCCTCACAAAGGGAGCCCCGTTTTCTATGCTGCTGATATGAGAATAGCTAGCCTGCCGGGAGCTATGTAATCGAGAGACCAGCGCCGCAAATGATGCACCACACTCGCGGTTCGAAATGAAGATACAAAAACGTGAAAAATGCCCGATTAATTCACGAGTCTCTGATTCATACGCGATTGAAACTGGCATCGAAACTATTTTGGAAAGAACAGTGAGAAAACTGATCTCTGATTTTAATCAGCATTTTAAAGGGGCTGCATCAGGAGAAGAATGATTTTGGGATGTGGAATGCAATACTGGATGATTGAGTAAGAACTTGTTTCTGTAAGTATTCACAATGAGAGTATGTATATATGTATGTATAGGTAAATATTTGTATTATATATATATACACATACATACACGGTCACATGGCAGTGTCATATAAAGCTTTGTCATA
>NC_089774.1:5718824-5771324 GCF_040412425.1 Macrobrachium rosenbergii | reverse complement strand
ATCTCTACATGATGCAATATATTGCTTTCTTTTTCTGAAAGGGGAAAACAGGAAAGCCAGGCCAGGAGAAAGTTAAGAGAAAGCTAAGAGAAAGTTATAGACCTGTTGCTTTAATCTGACTTTTATTTATCTGTATGAGATGAAGCAGCATATTACTTTCTTTTTCACAAGGGAAAAAAATGAAAGCCATCCCAGGAGAAAGCTAAGAGAAAGCAATATCCCAAACAACCAATGGTAAAAAAACTAGATCTTTAACAGGTCATACACATAACACCACCCTACCCTCAGTGCCAGGTCAACTCAGGTCATGTGACGTACATTTAATACCCTGAAAACAATACAGGTCAAAGAGGTCAAAGGTCAGATGTCAAACTACTTATAGGATTAATATCTTACCGAAGACAGAGTTAAAAAATACATATATAAAAATATGAAACAAAAACTGAATAAATAAATCGTGTGCATTGATTCACGTGTAATCCGATTTTGGTCAATTCCATTGCACTGATCAATTGCATGGATTGCACAAACAACAAAGGGTTATTTTTTGAGTTTAGTTCACAAATATTTCGTTGGATAAATAGAATATTGGTTAAATAAATTACATAAACTATACAAATGAATGTTGATACACACATGATGGTACAAAGCCCTGACAAAATCATATGGAAATACCTGGGAAAGGTTCATTCATAACAGCGACCCCGACTACAGATTAAGCTTAGAAACAGAATAAAGTTTAAGAAAAAGATTAAAGGCCTTGCCTATCAGAGACTCATTCGAAACAGCGACCCCGACTACAGATTAAGCTTAGAAAAAGAATAAAGTTTAGGAAAAAGGTTAAAGACCTTGCCTATCAGAGACTCATTCGAAACAACGACCCCGACTACAGATTAAGCTTAGAAAAAGAATAAAGTTTAGGAAAAAGGTTAAAGACCTTGCCTATCAGAGACTCATTCGAAACAGCGACCCCGACTACTGATTAAGCTAAGAAGAAGAAAAAGAAAAATTTACAGAGAAAGCAGTCCACTGAATAACTTCGAAATGCCTTCAACTTTCAACTGCGTTCTGATTATTATTCGACAGGTGTCGATTCATAAGCACGAGTAACTGGCGTCACACGTGAAACCCGGAAGATCACAAGAAGGTGTCCTCTGTCAATTGATACGTCAACAAAGACTTTGCAAGGCAACTCAAGACAATATTTTGACAGAATTAAACATTCATGACAGCTCTCTTGTCACTGACGAAGAGAAACCTGGACCTATATATATATACGAGTATATATATAGCATAGCAGCTGGACTGAGACCAAGCATTTGGAGAGCAAGGTGGTGGATGGAGGTTGTTGCAAAATACAAATTCAGCAGGTTGCAATCGTTGGCTTGCTCACATTGCACACTGAGGTCCGCTGTATGTTGCAGGACTGTTGCAGAAGTGTTTGTGTAGTGCTTGCAACATACAAAGTGTAACTTAGGTTGAATGGGACGACAAATGAATTGGGCAGAGGTAGAACTGTTTTGGGTACATTCAAGTGGGTTTTGTCCTTCCTTATATTATTATTATTATTATTATTATTATTATTATTATTATTAAATATTATTATTATTATTATTATATACTCAGAAGATAACCCTCTCTTTATATGGAACAAAGAGTTACAGAAAATAAGAGGAAACACGGAAAGAGTAGATCAGTTATTCGAAAAGAAACAGAAATAAGTGAATAAACTGACAGATACGCAAATGAAAATATAAATAAATGAGTAAATACAAGGCGAAGAGTGTTAGGTAGTAATATGGCATCTTCGCTTGAACTTTCGAGGTTCCAATGGCTATACATCCTCAGTAGGGAGACCGTTCCAGAGTCCAGCGGTGCGAGGAATAAAGGACCTCTGGAACTGAGATGTTCCACAGGGTGGCACATTTGCTGTTCCTCTGATATTTATGTTTTTTATCAAAATGGACTGGAAATGTTTTAAACACTCACTCATCTAATGTTCCATATGAATAGGGTTCATCTGAATAATAATAATAATAATAATAACAATAATAATAATAATAAACACAAATATGAACGTAGGAATGAAGGAAGATGAAGATGTCTCTCTCTCTCTCTCTCTCTCTCTCTCTCTCTCTCTCTCTCTCTCTCTCTCTCTCTCTCTCTCTCTCTGTGCAAACCTTCTTTTATATTCGTCCTCGTCATTTCTCTGCCAGATATACATATTTGCATGACGTCCCAGTGGACATATTGTTTTACCTCAAAAGCAGCGCCATTCTCTCTCTCTCTCTCTCTCTCTCTCTCTCTCTCTCTCTCTCTCTCTCTCTCTGTATCTATCTCAATTTTCAGCAGAGTATTTGTATCCATTCTCATTTCTACTAAGCGTAAAAAATAATTGTAAAATTTGAATGAGAAACTTTCGAAATGTAGCAATCTGTTGAGAGAGAGAGAGAGAGAGAGAGAGAGAGAGAGAGAGAGAGAGAGAGAGAGAGAGAGAGAGAAGAGAGAGAGAGAGAGAGAGAGAGAGAGAGAGAGAGAGAGTTTAATAAATGAAAAATAAAAATAAGAATATAAACATACAAAAACACGAGAGAGAGAGAGAGAGAGAGAGAGAGAGAGAGAGAGAGAGAGAGAGAGAGAGAAAAGAGAGAGAGGAAAGTTTAATAAATGAAAAATAAAAATACAGCGATAAAAACGAGAGAGAGAGAGAGAGAGAGAGAGAGAGAGAGAGAGAGAGAGAGAGAGAGAGAGAGAGAGAGAGAGGAAAGTTTAATAAATGAAAAATAAAAATATAAAGAGATAAAAAAACAAGAGAGAGAGAGAGAGAGAGAGAGAGAGAGAGAGAGAGAGAGAGAGAGAGAGAGAGAGAGAGCCCGCCCCCACCCACCCCAAACACACACCAGGCATATTTACGATAACGACCCTACATTAAAATTCTATATCAGGGGCATTAAGTGCCCAGAACTATATTCTCCCAAATACCCTTCATTAAGGCTTTGGAAAAAGCGGTCATTCAATTCCTGTTTTCTTTCAGCGGTTGAAATTCCAGTAATATTGTGGCTGGAGATAACGGGAATGGGAATTAAGAGGAATTTCTCTAATTCCCGTGAATTCCCGTCTTGTTTCGTGGGTGGGCCAAGGGTGGAGGGTGAAGGTGGGGGTGAATATTTCGGGGAATATTCCACTGAAACGAAATGCATATTAAAATTGGCAAATGATAATCAGCTATTTCTGACGTATATAAAAATTGGCAAATGACAAACAGCTGTTTGTGAGACAACCAATAACTATTATTATTATTATTATTATTATTATTATTATTATTATTATTATTATTATTGCCACAAGTATATCCATCACTATCTCACCGTCCTCATTATCAACATCATCATCACTACATCAATACCAAGTATCATCATCATGATGTCCGGAAATATAACGTCATTATCGAGGGATTTGTTTCAACTACCCAATTAGATGACGTCACTCGATCATTCCGCCTTTGATCTGAAAGGCGACGAGGCTATACCCACTCCTCTACCCCTACGGCCATTCCCACTTCTATAATCCCCCCTCCCACACACCCCCTTTCTTCTATTTTTAACCATTTCCTTATCTTTATCATCATTTATTATTCCCACGCCATTCCACCTCCCGCTATCTTTCATTTATAACCGTTTCTTTAATTCCTCTTTATTAGCATTTATTATTTCCATTTTTCCTTCTTTATCTTATTCCTCAACCCTCACCTGATAATGTTTTCATTTTTTTGAAGAGTTTTTTTTTCTTCCTTTCTATTTTCCATTTCAGCGCTGAATGACCTCGTGGGTCCCAGTGCTTGGCCTTTCGGCCTAAATCTTATATTCCTTTCCATGGTAATTGTTTGTGATTATCAATTTTCACTCTACCTCTCTTCTCAACCTTTCTCTCTCTCTCTCTCTCTCTACATATATATATATATATATATGACGGGTATAATTATGACAGTATTGGCAATAATAATAATAATAATAATAATAATAATAATAATAATAATAATAATAATAATAATAATAATAATAACTCATACAAATTTCATAATCACACGAGTCACTAAAACTGTTTCAAAAAATCCACATTGCTGTAAGCATAAATATACAGTTAAATATATACATATACATATTTTCAAAACATACATTAACACATTCTTTAATGTGGATCATTTCACCAATAATAATAATAATAATAATAATAATAATAATAATAATAATAATAATAATAATAAGCTAACACTAAGCAGCCCATACCGAAGGGGGCGGGGGAAAGGGGGTGTTAAATCAACCTATGAAAATTGTCCTTTTTACGGGAATAATCCGCTAATGGGGAAAATTTACGGACGCGGAATATATATGTTCGCGGAATTGAATTCGCCAAAGGTTGGGTTTCATTTTGTGCGGTGTGTTCGATGCTTCAAAGATTATGATTATTATTATATTATTATTATTATTATTATTATTATTATTATTATTATTATTATTGAGTTAGGTTATATTATATATATATATAAATATATAAAATGTATATATTATATATTTATACATAAATAAACTTACATATATGAGAGAGAGAGAGAGAGAGAGAGAGAGAGAGAGAGAGAGAGAGAGAGAGAGAGAGAGAGAGAGAGAGTAAAATAGAGTAATGAGAGAGAGAGAGAGAGAGAGAGAGAGAGAGAGAGAGAGAGAGAGAGAGAGAGAGAGATTTAGTAACTGTTTCTGAATCAAACATGAAATCACACACGCTCCCTTTAAATTGTGCACTAAATCAAAACTGTCTATAATTCTATAATAAATATTACACTAAATCTACATTCTGTAATCGGATTACAAAATGCTTCTATATTCTATAATCTGAATTCTATACATATTTCTAATCTGATTTCATTTCTGTTCCACATTTATAATCTCATAGGAATTTTTAAGATTCTGTTAATTCTCAGTCAAATTATTCTCTATATAAATGCTGTATCGAATCAAGCAGCCTAAAAATTCCGTATGAAACTGCACCGTCTCAAATCATGTATGAAATCATACAGGTTCGAAACCTGTATGAAATCATACAGGTTCAAAATCTGTATGAAATCATACAAGTTCGAAACCTGTATCAAATCATACAGATTCGAAACCTGTATCAAATCATACAGGTTCGAAACCTGTATCAAATCATACAGGTTCAAATCCTGTTTGAATTTATAGAGGTTCAAAACCTGTATGAAATCATAGATTCAAAACCTGTATCATATCATACAGGTTCAAAACCTGCATGAAAACATACAGGTTCAAATCCTGTTTGAACTCATAGAGGTTCAAAACCTGCAAGAATTCATGCAGCTTCAAAACCTGTATGAAAACATACAGATTCAAATCCTATATGAAAACATACGTTCAAAACATGTATAAAAACATAAAAGTTCAAAACCTGTATGAAAATATAGTCTCAAAATCAGTATGAGATCACACAATTTCAAAATCCGCATGAAAACATAGTTTCAATTGCTGTATTAAATCACAGACTCAAAACCAGTGTGAAATCATACGAATTCAAAACCTGTACGAAATCAGATTCAAAACCTTGTATGAAAACAATCTCAAATTCTGCACCAAATAAAAAATAGAAAAAACTCATCTAGTGCTGAATAAAAATTATTTTTTGAAAAATCCCCGCATTTACGTTCAGGAATTAATCAAAAGCTGACATACCCCGGTTGCAGAATAAGTTCAACCCCGCCCCCTTCTGGGGGGGGGCACGTCCCAAAAAGCTCACAGTTTATAAGCACTGGGCTGAATTGAAAAAGCTTTTGCAATTGCGAGGATTGTCAGAAATCTCATTCTGGGGCTGAAGTGGTCCTTGGCTGCTCGAAAATGTTGCATTGCAATGCATATTTTTGGGTAATAAATGCATTTTTGGTTGAGTCTGGTGTTGGTTTTAGGTTGCAGGGCTAAGGGCAATGTTCCTATGCAAACGCAGACGATTGCAATAATAATAATAATAATGCAAGATGCAAAATAATAATAAAATAAGAATTAAAATTAAAAAAAACACTAAAATTTGCCATTTGGTTTCATACTGTTATGCAAATTCGTAAAATAATAATAATAATAATAATAATAATAATAATAATTAATAATAATAATAATAATAAAATAATAATTTTCTTATTTTATTTAAATGAACTGATTTTATATTGCAAATTAAAAAACCATGATAATAATAATAATAATAATAAGTACTAATAATAAAATGACAAAATAATTAATAATAATTTAATTTAAGATGCAAAGAGGTAAAACAAGAGTTAAAATAATAAAATAAAAAACAAAATCATTTTATTTTATTTAAATGACAAAGGAAATTTTCCCATTTCGTTTAAATGAAATAAATCCTTTTCTATTTTATTTAAATGACAAAGGATTAATTACTTCAGATTAAATGTCAAAAATAGTTCAATTTTTAAATGATTTGAATTAATTTTATTTAATTTAAATGACATAAAATCACTATTTGTACAATTGAAATGACAAACCATATATTTTATTTCATTTAAATGACAAAGAACATTTTTCATTCGTCTGAATGACAAGCAATATTTATTAGTTAATTTAAATGACAAGGAACCCTTTTTACTTCAGTTTAAATGACAAAAATAGTTTATTCATAGTGTTCAAAATCTAAAAACCTAAAAAAAAAAAAACTCATTCAAAAAAATGAACTTTTGAAAAAAACTGAAGTGAAAGGTGCTTGTCAAAATAAAATAATTGATAGTGTCTGTCATTTAAGCCTTCAAGTAGGATTTATTTAGTGCTACAAAATCTAAAAAAATCTATAAAAAAACTCACTGAAAAACGTATTTAGAAAAAAATTTATGCTTGTATCCACATTGGGATTCTGGAATAACACACACTCTCTCTCTCTCTCTCTGACTGCCTTACACACACACACACACACACACACACAAACTTTTCTTACCAATGGAATATTTCACCCATTTGAAAATACGGAGAAGGGGCTGGAAATGGCTTAAGCCTAATCCTGGAACACTCGCATGTATAAGGGTTGTAATTTTAACATAAGAAAAAGATAAATAAAAGATAAATAGAATAAAAAAAGGAAGTTTGGGCGTCGAAATCGACACCATCCCCCTACCCCCACCTCACTCTGCTACACATTAATTTATTTATTTTTTCCTCTGGTGGGGAAAATACAACATACATGATTTTTTCTTTTCTCTGTTAGGCGTAGATGTTATCTGGCCTTGAAAAATGGACATTATGGCGATATCTCCCTTAGGCCTATGTACCTCCAAAATAAAAAAAAAAAAAAACTTTCTAGATGAATTAATGACAAGGACAGGTAAATAATGTCTTCTGTTATATTCCCTTTTATATGTGGAGACAAAATCATGGAGAATTTCATCCAAAAATTCGACCAATAAAATGTAAACAAAAACAGTTTTACCCAACTAAGAAAAAGAGAAACAAACGATAATGCAATGATAAAAATGTAAGAGAATAACAGAAACTTTGATAAATGAAGAAATACTACAGAAATTAAAGATATTAAAGAAATTAACCTCTCCTAAATCTGGTGCTTTAAAGACTTACCATCTCGTCGCTTCCCGGCAAAGCTGTCCCGCAAGCGACAATTTTTTGTCATCTGCAAATAAAAATAATTTTTTTATTGATATCGTTTGTTGTGAGTTAATTTTCATTACCAAAGGTTATAAATTTTAAATTATTGTATAACAGACATTGCTTTATAAAGAATTAAGTAGATGGTGCCTTAAATTTAATCTAGAAGTATAAGTATACAGGTTACTTCTTTCTGTGTTTTAGAGGTGTAAGTAAATAGATAATAAATTTATTTAAATATAGACATAAAATCTTACTATAATTCATAGTATGATAACTTATACAATACATTATTATACTATAAATTTATTCTCATTATACTATAAATTTATAGTTGTGAAATAATTCTATAATATTCAAAACTATAAACCCAAATAGATAATATTTTGATTTTAATTAAATATAGACATATAAGCTTCCTATAATTTATAGTATGATAATTTCTACTAAATATAATTACTATACTATAAATTCATAGTTATAAATCATCATTCTATAATTCATAACTATAAATTATTATATAGATGACTTTGCTCTATAAAAAGCAAATAGATAATGCCTTGAATTTATTTAAATGCAGCCAAAAAGCTTTTATGATTTACAATAAATAAAACTTACAAACTCCCAAAAAGGGAATTTATTACAAAAAATTCAACAGATAAAGCTTTAAATCTACTCATATCTAACCATAAAGGCTCCTGATTAATCATTTGAATAATTTACAATAAATCAAACTTAAAACCCTCCAAAAAAATACAAAAATACAAAAATTTACAGACCCAAAAGCCGTAAATTACTTTCTGAACTATAAATCTGTAAGTACAGACGTGATATTTTAGAGAGATATTTTTAAGGTGTTTTTTTTTTTTTTTGGGGAGGGGGTTGGGGCAGAAAGTAGGTTGAATACAAGAGGTGAATATTTTAGCCATAAATTCTCTCAGAAGGGAAAACTTGTGTGGAAAAAGGAGATTCTTAAGCCCACATTTTTTTTTCTTAGATTATGGGTATCAGTCCTACCTTACATAGCTAATATAAAAATATCATCAGCTTTGTAAAATAATAATAATAATAATAATAATAATAATAATAATAATAATAATAATAATAATAATATATAATGAAATATTATTGATTTTATTTTATATTTATATTTGCAGTCTTTATCAAATTCATATTGTTCTCTACCTCTGCTCTGCTCTGAGAGAGAGAGAGAGAGAGAGAGAGAGAGAGAGAGAGAGAGAGAGAGAGAGAGAGAGAGAGAGAGAGAGATAGGTTAGGTTAGGTTGATGTCAATGACATAACATGCTATAGAGACAGACAGCTATATACTGGGCGAGAGAGAGAGAGAGAGAGAGAGAGAGAGAGAGAGAGAGAGAGAGAGAGAGAGAGAGAGAGAGAGAATTTACAGAATCTATTTTCCGCTATGACGATCCCCTCAGCGTTTGAACAATTTGTTCCCAACTTAAAGATTAAAAACTTTACCTTTGTAGATGAATGAACGAGCTGTGTGTGTGTGTGTGTGTGTGTGTGTGTGTGTGTGTGTGTGTGTGTGTGTGTGTGTATTCGTTAAGTTAAGAATTTAGAGGAATTGTGCCCCAGTTGATCGGGAATTTACAAAGTGGTGAGCGGCATTCGATGGAAAATTGACAGGCGGTGTGTTTCAATGTAGAATTCAGGAGGAGAGAGAGAGGAGAGAGAGAGAGAGAGAGAGAGAGAGAGAGAGAGAGAGAGAGAGAGAGAGAGAGAGAGATATGATACAAAATTCAGACACTGTCAGATACGATGTATAATTCAGACACAATGTGAGTCAGTGAATCTATAATTTTAAAAAATATTGAATCTCTATGATTCTATGTCATATTCATAAACGGGTCCAATACTCGATGCAAGATTACAGAATTCAAAGACGCTGTAACCTGCAACCTACCAAGCTGAATTTAGATACAGCAGGAGATTGGATTTTGAATTAATCGATAGATTTTGTAATTCGAATGAAATCAGAGGCAATTTGAGATTCAGGACAGAATTCAGAAACGGGTAAAAATATTTGAAGGAAATAAATTGAAGTTTTGTTTCACAATATTTACAAGGACATTAGAATTGCTTCTTCCAAATTTCTATTAGCCCCGGTTGCTTCTTTCCAGTGAACACCTTAACATTCTTTGGAAGCTTCAATTTCGAGTTAGTGGTTGCATATGAATAGGGTTCATCTTCTGAATAATTATTAATACTTATAAATTTCCCCTACACCAAACTAAGACTTGAAGGATCAACCCCGTCATAGCGACCCTTAATCACTTAACTCCCAAGAGTGCTATAATTAAACACCTGCCCCTTCTTGGCCGGTAAGACAGGTGTAATGCACATGTTTATGTTTATTCATGTGCCGAGTGTCTCCTCATTTATAGCTTTTAAAACGTGTTGTTGCATATGAGTGACGGATAATAAGAAGAAATAGGTTGTTTTGCTGTTGCTGTGAGGTGTATGAAGTTGTTTCTTCTCTTATATATCTATTTTTTTAACCTTTAAATTCTCTTGATAGGCTTAGCGTTTTTTGGGATGGGGTTGCATGCCCCATACCCTCCTCCAGTTTGAATGCGACCAATGGCATTCGACTAACCACCAGGTACTTAGTTTCAATTCAGGCCAACAGATACACTATGGATTTTTAATGACACATGCCTAGGTCGTTTGTCCCTCGCTGGGATCGATCCCAGGAAAATCTAAATTATAAATTCTTTATTCATTGGTTACAGATTAAGCCCTTTTCTTCAACTGCATTAATGATTTTTAATAAATTTATCTACTGCCAAGTCTCCCTTCTTTTGTGTTCTTTGACAATAAAGTCTCTTCACTTCTGTTTTTGTTCCTACTGATTCTTATAGCTACTGCCAAGCTCTTACATCTACTGCCAAGTCTCCCCGTCTTTTCTGTATTCCCTGATCGTTCCACTGGCATTAGCATTTAAAAATAAATCTATTACTCAAGAAAGCTAATAGAGATTCTCCCTAATTATATATTCACAAAAAAACATCCAAACATTATCTATATCCATATCGACAAACAGATCTATTCTTAATCTCTTTTCTTAATTGAAATGATGAATAAAAGTGATAAAAGTTATAATTAGAAGAAAAATAAGAGTATAACACACACCCTTTGAAGAGTTGATGATAAAAAAAGTATATAAAAAATTTGCTAATTAATTAACAAAAGTCAGTAATTACCTTCGTGATTTTTCAAGATTCTGTATAATTAGCCTGCAAGGTGAGAATGCGAGGCTGAGACTGTATATTCTAGCCTGTAGGCAGGTAGACTGGGCATGGGATGGGAGGAGGGAGAAGGCAATAGTCTGTATATTTATTTTTTAAAAATATATAAAAACGAAAATTATATAAGTTTAACTACAAGGATGCGAGGCTCGCAACCTCGCCCCACAAATCAAGCTATCCATTGCTGAAAACTTAACAAGAATATAGAAAATATTAACAATTTATGGTAAGGTTAAATTGCAAACTTGTTAACATTACCATCAAATAAAAGAGAGATTCTTTTCAAACCGTCCATTGCTGAAAACTTAACATGAATACATATCTTTCAAAAGGAACTCTCCAAAATCCATTTCACCATGAAAAATCCCCACCGCCATTCGAACTGCAATGTAATCCCGGATTTCCGAAAGGTCTATTCCTTTCCCTGCCTCATAAATCCATCCTGGAAATAGTGGAAAGCTTCAGTGTAATGTTTCATGTAATATGTTTCCTGTAACTGAAGCTGTAACCTCTGTAATGTATATTCTCTCTCGCTGTGAATTTCCGAGCAAGGTCCGTTTTTCTTCTGTCGCGAAAAACTGACGCTTTCCGGATGAGAGAGAGAGAGAGAGAGAGAGAGAGAGAGAGAGAGAGAGAGAGAGAGAGAGAAAGGATAATCAGCTTATGTGTAAGAGTGGTGAATTCATTCTCTCTCTCTCTCTCGATGTCAGGAGATCCGTTGAATGTCTTCATCTTCCAATAAACTAATTTCCCGTCTGCCTTTTGAAGCCGGAATCATCCTTTTTGCATGATAAAGGAACCTCTCTCTCTCTCTCTCTCTCTCTCTCTCAATCTCTCTCTCTCTCTCTCTTCATCTTCCAATAAACTAATTTCCCGTTTTTCTGATCTTTTTTGAGCCGAACATAACATCATATGTGTATGATAAACCTTTCTCTCTCTCTCTCTCTCTCTCTCTCTCTCTCTCTCTCTCTCTCTCTCTCTCTCTCATCCGGAAAGCGTCAGTTTTTCGCGACAGAAGAAAAACGGACCTCGCTCGGAAATTCACAGCGAGAGAGAATATATATTTGAGAGGTTACAGCTTCAGTTACAGGAAACATATTACATGAAACATTACATTGAAGCTTCCACTATTTCCAGGATGGATTTATGAGGCAGGGAAAGAAATAGACCTTTCGGAAATCCGGGATTACACTGCAGTTCGAATGGCGGTGGGGATTTTTCATGATGCAATGGATTTTGGAGAGTTCCTTTTGAAAGATATGTATTCGTGTTAAGTTTTCAGCAATAGATGGTTTGAAAAGAATCTCTCTTTTATTTGATGTTAATGTTAAAAATTTTGCAGATTAACCTTACCAAGAAAGTTAATAATATCATCTATATCCTTGTTAAGTTTTCAGCAATGGATGGTTTGAAAAGAATCTCTCTTTTATTTGATGGTAATGTTAACAAGTCTGTAATTTAACCTTACCAAAAATTGTCAATATTTTCTATATTGTTCAAGTTTTCAACAATGGATGGTTTGAAATGGGTCTCTTCCTATGTTTGATGTTAATGTTAACAAGTTTGCAATTTAACCTTACTACAAAATGTTAATATCTTCCATATTCTTGTTAAGTTTTCAATAATAGATGGTTTGAAATGATGTTTCCCTACTGTCACCAGGGGGAGAATATTATTATCATTATTATTATTATTATTATTATTATTATTATTATTATTATTATTATTATTATTATTATATTAATATGATTGATAATAATAATAATAATAATAATAATAATAATAATAATAATAATAATAATAATAACCATCATCCTAATATTGTCCATTTCAGACATACCAAACCAGGTGTACCAACTTTCCCAACTGGGTCCTTTCCCGAGCTGTCGAATTCAGCCTTGCCCAACTTTTTTTCGAAAGGGCTGCTAAACTTTACCCAAAGTCTCGCTTACGGGCAATAAAGTTTTGGGGCATTTTTTGGGGGGTCCTTTTTTCCGACCCTCTGCCGGATCCAATAATGCAATTCGAAAAATAAAAACATGTGGTATTTTTCTTGACTTCTGGGATCACAGTTTCTATGGTAAAGTGGTTTTTGAATTTTTATATATATATTTTTATATATATTTTCTAAATTCTCCAAGAGGAAGGGTGAAGTAATATTACACCTGTGGTATTTTATCAAAAAAGCTTCAGTGTCAAATTTCAAAAATTCTATGGAAGAGAATATTTTCAATTTGACGTTTTAAAAATTTGAAATATACAGCTTTTAGCAGGATTGGGTTGACTGGGTTTAAATCCCTGGAGAGATGTAATGATATAAATAAATTTATAAATAAATTTATCTGTGTGGCGTATGTACCTGGCTGTCAGTTGATTTTGTGGGTCGCAGTTTGAAAATGAAAGGGTATAGGGTAGGTAATCACGTGATAGTTGTTGAAAATAAGTGCTCTCTCTCTCTCTCTCTCTCTCTCTTTCAAAATGTGTATGTATACGAGAGAGAGAGAGAGAGAGAGAGAGAGAGAGAGAGAGAGAGAGAGAGAGAGAGAGAGAGAGAGAGAATTTGACTTCGTCTGCTCTCAACAATCATCAGAGGCTATACCCACTCTATACCCTTTCTCTTTCTAACTGTGCCCACCACAATCGAGTAACTACCAGGTAAATACCTCACACAGATAAATTTATTTATTGATCACATCTCTCCAAAGATTTAAACTCAGCCAACCCACTCCTTCTAAAAGTTATAAATTTCACTTTTGGAAAACGTCAAATTGACAATATCCTCTTCCTCAGAATTTTTGAAATTTGCCACTGAAGCCTTTTGGATAAAATACCACAGGCGTAATATTACTCCACCTCCCCTCTTCAAAACCTTTAAAAAATATATAGAAAAAATATATATGTATAAAAATTCTAAAAAAACCATTTTACCATGAAACCGTGATCCCAGAAAAGTCAAGAAAAATACCCCATGTTTTCATTTTTAGTTTTGCATTATTGGATCGGGCAAAGGGTCCGGGAAAAAATGCCCCAAAAACTTTATTGCCCGTAAGCGAGACTTTGGGTAAAGTTTAGCAGCCCTTTGGAAAAAAGAGAAGTTGGCAAGTCTGATTTCGACAGCTCGGGAAAGGACCCAGTTGGGAAAATTGGTAGGTTGGAAGGACTGACTCTGAACGATGTTAGGATGGAAGTAGTAACTTTATTATTATTATTATTATTATTATTATTATTATTATTATTATTATTATTATTATTATTCAGAAGCTGAACCCTATTCATATGGAACCATCCCACCACAGGGTCCACTGACTTGAAATTCAAACTTCCAAAGAATATTTTGGTAGTTATTAGGGAGAATTAAGTGGAAATAAAGTGAAATAGAAAAGAAGAGCTACCACTTATTAAAAATGAAAAAAAAATAAATTAATAAACAGATAAATAGATAAAAATGTATTGGTGCTGCTGTTCAGAAAGTGAAAAAAAAAAAAAAAAATTTTTTTTTGGATGAGAATAGTTTTTTTTTTTTGAGTCTCACCTGAGCCTGAGGTCTCGACACGAATGAAATTTTTTTTTTTTTTTCTTTATAAAAGAATTTGACCTGAAAACCCTGGAAGGCATAACAAGAAGTATTCGACGGAAACACGGAAGTTTCAGAGTTCAAATATCGAATGTGATACATATGATATATCCAGTGTCAAATATATTCCCTCAGAATTTCTGATGAAATAAATCAAATGTATGATATATTCCTATGAAGTTTATACAATACTACAAGCTTTAGGTTATTTACACATTAGTTCTAGCGAGGTCATTGTATTATTGTACTGCTCATTATAAATAATTCTTTTATTCTTAAGTAAAGACCATTGAGAGTAGCAACCTCATATCCTTTACTTGCCCAGGCCCGAAAAAATGAAGGAAAAATGAACAAATAAACATGGAGCTAAATTATGAAGTAAACGACAGACCTTCATATCTCTGAAAGGAAGGAACGTTATTAAAGGTCAGGAAAACAGAAGCAGCAACGGAATTCCGAAGCTATGAAGTATAGATGATAAAACTCAACGAACTGTGTAACTGGAGAATCATATTATACTACCACAGGTGGAATAAAATCTGGACTAATATACTGAACCATTCCGCTGCAAAATATGACACGAAAACACTTTTCATATATTTTTTACAAACAGAAATATGAAGAAGGTATATTTTTCCATATTTTGGACGCTGTTATAAGAAGAGGCAGTTTCTCTATTGTAAAGGAAAACCCCTTTTTTGAAAGATGGCTATTCAATATCAAAAGGAGTTTGTGGAAGTTTTGAACATGAAGGATAATAATAATCACATGTTTTGGGAAGCATTAGGCGTCAAATTTCCCACAATCTCTGTCAACAGAGTCATTCCCTGAGTCACTGAGTCAACCCAGTGACTCATGGGTCATTCAACTGGCCCCCAAGAATAACAAAATACCCTAAAAACAACAATATATTCAGTGAGTCACCAAGTACTTTCTATATCCCAAAACCTGTCAACACAGAACACTGTGAGTCAACAGTCATCCCCTGAGTCAACCCAGTGACTCATGAGCCAATCAGTTAAATCAACTGACTCCCAAGAAGAACATGAGTCAACAGAGTATTCCCTGAGTCAACCCGACTCATGAGTCAGTCCACTTTATCAACTGACTCCCAAAAAGAACATGAGTCAACAGAGTATTCCCTGAATCAACCCAGTGACTCATGAGACAATCAACTGACTCCCACGAAGAACATGAGTCAACAGAGTATTCCCTGAGTCAACCCAGTGGGTCACAATTTACCCAGTGAGTCAACCAGTTGTTCCGTAAGTCATAAAGGATGAGTCAGTACATAGCGCCTGAGTCAGCCAATTAATACCTTTAAGGTCTCACCTGCCTGGGTCTATATAAACATTATAATGACAATTAAGGAATTGTGATGATGAAGACTAATTCATTATACATGTGATCTAAGTTTTAACCATTCATTATACAAGTTCATTATACATATTATGTGTATAAGGGTGAATTTAAAGACTAATTCATTATATATGTGATCTAAGTTGTAATCATTCATTATAAAAGTTCATTATACATATCATTGTGTGTATAAGGGTGAATTTAAAGGCTAATTCATTATATATGTAATCTAAGTTGTAATCATCCATTATACAAGTTCATTATCCATATAAATGTGTATGTAAAAGTGTATTAAAATAATTTCATGAAGTACACCTTGACGTCCCATTACTAACACCTGAGGGGAGGTGAAAACCCCAAATTTTGAACCCCCTCTTATAGAAATACCCTCACTTAAAAAACTGAGGCTCAAATAAATTGATTCCTGACGCTGCCAATATCTATAAATATTTGTTATCAAAAGGAAAAAGAACGAAAGGTTTTCAACAGAAAATAAAAAAGAAAACTTAACCGATTTCCAAGAGGGATTAAGCTTAATGAAACAGAACTAAAAAAAACATCAAATATAAAATATCAAAGACAGGAAGGTGATATCAAAGGGAAATGATATAGTGTTATTTTTTCAAAATTTCTTGGAAAGAAAGAGAATATGTGCGAGTATTTTTTGGGGACAGTTTCAACAAGATAAAAAAAAACATGAAACCAGCTAGTATAAAAATATATTGAAAATAGGAGATCCCTTTTATAAGACAGGCATTTTATAGCCCCAAGTAATAAATATATATATATAAATAAAAAGTAATCAACAACCAACAACAGTCTTCCTCCTTTGTATGTAAAGAAATATGAATCGATTTGTGCCCCAACGCACGAACCAGAGAGGCCTCATAAATCCTGAACACAACATTTCATAATATTCAAATGGAATTCAAACTCCCTCCCAAAAGGGAGAAGAAGAAGAAGTGGAAGACCTATTCAAGTTTTCTCTTTACTGAAAGAATATAGCTGGTATATATAAGTATTATATTTATATATATATAATATATATATATATATATATATATAAAGCTTTTCTGAAAAGGCAACTGAAATTAAAAGAAAACTTTTCATCAAAGTGTCTGAATATCATGATTCTGTGCCCTGAGATTTTCTGAATTACAGTTTTTTTCTTTATATGGAAAGGCTTCATCGAAAATGGCTACCAAAGGTGTGCGTACAACTTGGTAGCCAATGCAGGATCGGATGGTTGCTGTTGTCCTTCTTCCAAAGCAGCTGTCATCACATAATGGTTATTTAGGCTTGAATGCAATGGTAGGGGTGATCTGATTAGCTCTTGTAGCTACCAGACACTCAGAAAACATACCAAGACAAAGAGGAAATAGAGAGGTAAGAGGTTTAAGAGGCCTGAGAGGCAGAAGATTTAAGAGGCCTGAGAGGCAGAGGGTTTAAGAGGCCTCTACCTCTTGGGGGAAGGATAATAAAGAGAAAGATTTAAGTAATTCTTCCACGATTACCGATTTCCACAGCATAAATGTGGTAAGATGCAGCCTGAAACTTGTTCCCATGGCTGCGTGGGAGCAGGCAGGGAACACCGACACAAAAATACCTGTAGAAAGGAGACAGTGACGTTTATAGGTTTCTTGAATATAGGAGACTCCCTCACGCATAGCTAGCAATGCATAAATAATGAGAGAGAGAGAGAGAGAGAGAGAGAGAGAGAGAGAGAGAGAGAGAGAGAGAAGAGGGTTGAAGATTAAGCAATATATCAGAAACAGAGAATATATTTCTCACTCCCTTTGTCACAAACTTAACACCAAGACTCAAAGGGAATACCTTTGTTATCAGAGACTAGAAAATTACACAAAAACAAATCTTTGAACAGTTCAACAAACCCTCTTTCCTATTCCTCGTTCACGACCAAAGAGGGGTTTGAAATGTGCATTGTGTAATTCTGAGAATTGTGGAGTTCTGCTTCTGTATGCAAGGGTTTATAGAAACAGCTTGAGAAGGGAGAACAGGTCAGTATTTTTAAGCGTTACTGTACACAAAACATGTGAGTAAAGTGTGTTTACAAACTCTTCGGCGTAAACCCAGGGTACAAAGAAATGTTTCTATGGCGCTCATGTATTTTTAAAGCTGGTGTATACATTTTCCAAGTTGTGTATTGGCATGTATGAGCCTGACTTAACCTAACCTTACCTACGAGAAAGTACTGTACACGAATCGTAAGGGTGTACAAGTCATAATGCATGTTTATTTATATGTATATACCATATTCAAAGGTCAGTCAAGTGGTTAGGACACTTTGAAAACTCTAGACCAATTACGATAAAGGCCATTTTGACTTGTGATCTAAGAGGTGAATTATGAAGGTAGTAGTCATATGATTGTGGTGGGTGGCAACTGGGTAAAAAGAAAAACAAAACAAAAAAAAAAGGTATAGAGCTGGTAATCTCACCCCAAGGACTTGTTAAAATCTGTTGTAAAATTAATTTATGTATGTATATATGTGTATATATATATATATATATATATGTGTGTGTGTGTTTCAAATTCGAAAACCGCTCTGTCTTTGTCGAAGAAAAGGAATTCCTTCCATGTCCAAAATAAAAACGAAAAAAAATAAAGCTTCATAATCAAGTTATGACGACTCTCCTCGCAAGCAATATTGCTTCAGAATTCTTGTGCAATTGGCTTATGGCAAGCAATCATTGCTTGGTCTGGGAACTGCAAAGGGAATGTGCCTGGAAGCAGTTTTGCAATTTTCGTTTTTATTATTGTGGCTTCTTCTTCTTCCTCTTCTTCTTCTTCTTCTTCTTCTTCTTCTTCTTCTTCTTCTTCTTCTTCTTCTTTCGCCTTTGTAATTCATATTGAAGACCGATATATTTCTCTATTTTTTTTCTTTTCACGGTTTTTTTTTTTTTTTTGGAAAAAATAGTTACTTCAATGTAATTCTTCGCACCGTAACAGAACAGAGAGAGAGAGAGAGAGAGAGAGAGAGAGAGAGAGAGAGAGAGAGAGAGAGAGAGAGACCAAAACGGAAAACAGAAAAACTTAGATAAGAAACACAGCAACAGAAACAAACTCTCTCTCTCTCTCTCTCTCTCTCTCTCTCTCTCTCTCTCTACCAAAGAATGAGGGGACCAAGCTTAAGCTTCGAAAGCTTTTTGGAAGCTCTACCGCAAAAATTTTTTTGAAATTCGCCTTTCACCGACGACTGCGACTGCTAAGAACGAGCGAATTCGCTTTGTTTGCCGGCAATCAAGGCGAAACTCTTCTTACGCCTGAGCGGATACTTCTTCTGAGCGAATTCTTGTAAGCAGATTCTTCTCCTGGGCGAATTCTTCTGAGCGAATTCTTCTTCTAAGAGAATTCTTCTTCTGGGGGAATTCTTCTCCTGGACGAATTCTTCTGAGCGAATTCTTCTTCTGGGGGAATTCTTCTTCTGAGCGAATTCTTCCCCTGAGCGAATTCTTCTCCTGAGCGAATTTACAAGGTTTAGGTGCGTTTGGAGTTTTATACAAGTTTAGGTTCTGTGGTTTAAGTTTTATCTGTGTGAAATTTGGCACTGAGGTTATATACATACCCGAGCCTGCCTCACGCCCGGATAAATGGGAGACCAACATGTTTTCGGATCCGGATACGAGAGGGGTAAATCGCCCGGCCATAAATCCAGTTTAACCGGACGCAGTCCGGATAAAAGAGTGATAACCGCGCCACCATCAAATCACGATACTAAAAAGCCTCAACCGGACCAGGTCTAGATAAAAATGCAAAAATTCGGACAGGCCACAAGTCCGGACAAAAGAGGAAATAAACTCTGTCAAAGTCTGTATTCAAATGTGGAAAACCGGCCGGTCCCAAGTCCGGATAAAGCGAAAAATAACTGAAGCAAGTCCTGACGAAATAGTGGAATATGTCATTCATCCATAAGTCCGGATGAAAACAAAGGTCGGACTGGGCTAAGTCCGCTTGAAAAGGGAAGATCATCGGCCAGTCCCAAGTCCAGAGAAGTCCAGGGAAGTGTAGTTCGACTGGAAAAAGTCCGGATATAAGAGGGGGGAATATTTTCCTGCTAAAATTCTATAAATATTAAGGACAAATTCCGGATAACAGAAGGCAGTAGACCAGTCCGGCCAAAAGATGGTACCTGACCAGTCCAAATTCCGAATTTACCGGGCGTCTGTCCAGGACCACGCCTGGAGAAAAGGGTCGGTCGACGGCTCCCAAATTTGAATTCAACAGCACAATTAACCTTGCAACTAACCTTAGAAGTCCTTTGCAAGCAGTAGGAGGTCATTATAAGGTTTGATAGTCGACAGAGAGAAAATATATGAATTTTTTTTCATTATTTTTTATATTTTTATTCAACTATTAATACTATTTACAAATACGTCACAATGCCCCGCTTACGCGCGTAAACCCAATACCCAATACGGCCTGCAAACTAATGCCATCATGTTTCAAAGGCGCGTCCGCGTTATTAAAATAACTTTAATATCATAATATCATTGCCATTTAATAAGTAAATAACGGCGCAGCGTCATAACCCATTCTCAATATCGCGACAGGGATATTTGCCTGTTGATTTCCACCTGAGCGCGAATTAAAAAAAAAAAAAAAATTACAGGTAAAAATGGGATCTATGCACAGGGCGAACGGTAAACAATTTCCAGTTTGCTTTTTGAAGTCAAAAGCTTTTTTCTTTTTTTCGTTTGTGCTTTGCAAATGGCCTCTCTCTCTCTCTCTCTCTCTCTCTCTCTCTCTCTCTCTCTCTCTCTCTCTCTCTCTCTCTCTGAGGATTTAAATTGTGCTTTTCCAGTATCTGATGCCTTATCACCCTTCTCTCTCTCTCTCTCTCTCTCTCTCTCTCTCTCTCTCTCTCTCTCTCTCTATGAGGGGACAGAGCATTCATCGATGGTTACCCATCCAAGGAATGGCCAGACTCAATGATCCTTGACTTTTAAAGACAGAGAAGGCATATAAGCCTTTTTTTTATTATTATTAAAGGCTTTTAAAGATTAACAGTAAGAAAGAGAAACATACTGAGGACTTAAAGATGTTATAATAATAATAATAATAATAATAATAATAATAATAATAATAATAATAATAATTATAAATTATTATTATTATTATTATAAATAGAAAATACACCAAGCGTTACATAAATCAGTTTCAATGTAGATATCCTCAGTATATGACAGAGAGAGAGAGAGAGAGAGAGAGAGAGAGAGAGAGAGAGAGAGAGAGAGAGAGAGAGAGAGAGAGAGAGAGAAGGTAATGATTTCATTTTGTGGGCGAGATAGAAAAATTAATCCATTTTGCGTTGAAATGGGTTTACCATTATCAAAATTGAGCAGTTGGATACACTTGAATGAGCTTGAAAAATCTCTCTCTCTCTCTCTCTCTCTCTCTCTCTCTCTCTCTTTCTGCTTTTCCCATTAACAGTAATTTTACACAGAGCCTCCCACCTATCTCTCTCTCCATCTCTCTCTTTCTCTCTCTCTCTCTCTCTGGAATCCCCAACACCTAAAAGTGAACAGTCAATCACACCTCAATCACTCTGAAAAAAGCGAGAGAGAGAGAGAGAGAGAGAGAGAGAGAGAGAGAGAGAGAGAGAGAGAGAGAGAGAGAGAGAGAGAGAGAGAGAGAGAGAGAGAAAGGGGAAGAAGCACAAAATGTACACTACACTTCTCTCTATTTGCTCCCAACTTCAAAAGGCTGGAAGGCGTTGAGGATGGGTTGAATATTTAAAAGCCTGACTTATGCTAAAGGCTAGCAACCTTTCACTAGATAAAATATAAACTCATGTGTATATATATATATACATATATATATATATATATATATATATATATATATATATATATATATATATATATATATATATATATATATATAGACACGAAATCCCTCAGTCTGCAAGGACACACTGCTTTGAAAACCAGCTGATTGAGATCAGCAATCTGACTCACCTGTTGTCTGGAAACTGAATCACTGATGATCAGCTGATCAAGGAATCAGATGTGTGTGTTTTTCAGGCTAGACAGTGCACAGGCTTTGAAGTTAAGCAAATAAGAATCTGAAAGTCAGCAGCCGAGGACTTCTGCAGTTCAGGGTACTGGAGCAACATTTGGTCACGGTAGCGCTTGGACAGGTGACCGCCTATGAATACCAGGTATCCTTGACATGGGTCATCACAGAAAACATACCACAGGCATTAGGTGTCTGGTGAGTGATGCAATGAGCCACAATGAGACGTTAAAAGCCAAAGAACACTACACAAAACTGATGAAAAAATTCAGGTTCCTGTAACTAAAACCAGAAAACGTCTCTCCCAGTGACCTCCAAAATCAAAATGGAGAGATTCCCAGAGAATTGCAACAGAAAGGGGGTAAGATTCTCCCAGAGAATTGCAACAGAAAGGGGCAAGATTCTCCCAGAGAACTGCAACAGAAAGGAGCAAGATTCCACCAGAGTGCAACAGAAATGGGATTCTCCTAGAGAACTGCAACAGAAAGGGCAAGATTCTCCCAGAGAATTGCAACAAAAAGGGAAAGATTCTCCTAGAGAACTGCAACAGAAAGGGGAAAGATTCTCCCAAGAAAGGAGCAAGATTCTCCCAGAGAACTGCAACAGAAAGGGCAAGATTCTCCCAGAGAACTGCAACAGAAATGGGCAAGATTCTCCTAGAGAATTGTGACAGAAAGTTAAGGGAACGATTCTCCCAAGAAAGGGGCAAGATTCTCCCAGAGAACTGCAACAGAAAGAGGCAAGATTCTCCCAGAGAACTGTAACAGAAAGGAGCAAGATTCTCCCACAGAACTGCAACAGAAAGAGGCAAAATTCTCCCAGAGAACTGCAACAGAAAGAGGCAAGATTCTCCCAGAGAACTGCAACAGAAAGAGGCAAGACTCTCCCAGAGAACCGCAACAGAAAGAGGCAAGATTCTCCCAGAGAACTGCAACAGAAAGAGGCAAGATTCCCCCAGAGAACTGCAACAGAAAGAAGCAAGATTCTCCCAGAGAACTGCAACAGAAAGAGGCAAGATTCTCCCAGAGAACTGCAACAGAAAGGAGCAAGATTCTCCCAGAGAACTGCAACAGAAAGGAAAAAAAAGATTCTCCCAACAAAAGGGAAAGATTCTCCCAGAGAATCACAACAGAAAGGAGCAAGATTCTCCCAGAGAACTGTACATCTCAAAATCCCCCAGGGGAAGGATCCCACATCTCAGCATCTCGCAGTCCATTAACCGTTCTTTGCAAATTCTCTCTTTTTCCCTCTCTCTCTCTCTCTCCCTCTTCCTGCCATGTTATAATCCCCCTGTAAAAGCTTGCCTGCTTGCTTGCTTGCGTATCCGGTTCGCAGGCACAACAGGAAATGCACGAGTGCTTGGGCCGTATTACTGTGTGTGTGTGTGTGTGTGTGTTTGTGTTTTGGGGTGGGGGAGGGAAAGAGGGTAGTGGTGGAAGAAGTATTTGCAGACGAATGGTCTTGATAATAATAATAATAATAATAATGGCTTTGACAACAGTACAATATATATATATATATATATATATATATATATATATATATATATATATATATATATTATATATATATATACCCTAACAGTGGCCTGGCTTAATAGAACTACTTTCCCAGCTTTTTCATTGAGTGTTCATGGATGAGGTTGCTAGCCCCACGGCTACCACCCACAACGGTCGACTACCAAATAAAAAAATTCCCTGCTCAAGGCAAAATATACACACACGAGGCTTTAAGAGAGAGTACCTGATAAGAGAAAGTACCCCATAAGAAAATATAAGAAAGAATAAGAAAGTACCCAATTAAGAGAAATAAGATAAAGTCCTAATAAGAGAAAGTACATAGAAAAAATACACTTTGAAAAAAGTACCTTAAAAAAAACCTAGGTGACTAATTATTTTTTATTTTTGTCCTCGAAAATAGCCCACCAAAGGCCCACCGAGCCGGATTCAAATGAAGAGAGAGAGAGAGAGAGAGAGAGAGAGAGAGAGAGAGAGAGAGAGAGAGAGAGAGAGAGAGAGAGAGAGAGAAACTCTGCAATTAAGTGACGATGTTGCATTATTTACAGGGTGTAAAAAATAAAAAAAAAAAGTGTTGCATTGAAAACAGAAGTTCCAATCGTATTGATTCATTGAATAGATTTACTGGGCGACTTGTGTGCACGACGCAAGCGCATTCGATTCGCAGACGAGGTGGAGATATCGGTTTGGGCATTTTTCTTTAATTGTATTTGTGTTTTTGCTGATTTAAGCGTTTTTTATGTATGTGGTAGTTAGCTGAATGTGGTGGGTCGATCAGAAGATTGGAGAGGGACGGATATAGGGTAGCAACTTCATCCACAAATTCTTGTCAAATCATTAACCCCAAGATGACAAGATGTAGTGATAAACTGATATATATATATATTTTTTTCTGACTCACATAGGGATCGAACCCCGGTCTCTCATAAGAAATGGCCAGAGCGCTACCAACTGACCCCCTTCTACACAGGCCATAAAAGAAGTTGGAACCTAAGTACTTCTGTATACCTGAGGTGTTTCCTGGCCAGGCTACCACCTAACATACCCAGTGAGAGAGAGAGAGAGAGAGAGAGAGAGAGAGAGAGAGAGAGAGAGAGAGAGAGAGAGAAGAGAGAACACAACCCATCTGATTCCAAATGGAAGTCAGTCCCTATGAAGTCCATATGAAGTCCACACGAAGCCACCTTTAGGTCATCTGAGGTCATTTTCCTTTGCGGAGCCGCCAGGTCACAAAGGAGATGAATCACGGTTGACTGATTGCTTCGGTTTTATTGGCGTCGCAAGTCATCAAGGGGAAGTTAGTACCTTACTGTCTTCAAGTCCTTAGAGAGAACCATTTGCCAATGGCGCTGCGTTGCATATTTCATTAAGGCATCTGGTTTCCCTTTTAGCTACAGAGCGTAGAGCCTGGTACCCAAGTGACAGTACCCTATAGCTCCCTTGCCCATCTACGAGGGCATTGGTACAGGACTAGCTACCTATAAACCTCGCAACAATCCATAGGAATCTGACTTTAGGGGTTACCTATCTGAGAGTAATAAGTATTTTTTTCCTGGTTTTATTTCTATGTCTCCTATAACCTTCCTTCAATTAAGGGGCAAGTGTATCGATTCCTTAACAGTTAAGACTCATTTTTTATAATTTTTTTTTGGGGGGGAGCTGGAATATATATTAAAAATAATGAGAAAAAAGCTTGTGTTTATAAATCTATCTACTTTTGTCTATATATCTATTTATCTCGTTCCTTTCCTTCATATTTCTTGTTACCTTATCGTTAGCATCCCCTCTGTTTCCATGCCGACACCTCTGTCTCTCTCTCTCTCTCTCTCTCTCTCTCTCTCTCTCTCTCTCTCTCTCTCTCTCTCTCTCTCCTGTTCATACTGGTGATGCCTTTTGTTTCTCTATTGCTGACGTATCTTCCTCCCCAAACAAAGTGTCTATCTATAAACATTCTTTTCATATCCTCTCTCTCTCTCTCTCTCTCTCTCTCTCTCTCTCTCTCTCTCTCTCTCTCTCTCTCTCTCTCTCTCTCTCTCTCTCTCTCTCTCCTCCTCTTCTCATTGGTGATATCTTTCGTTCCTCTTAAATCTTTCCTTTCGAACAAAGTGCCCATCTATAAACATTCTTTTCTCTTCCAGGCAATCTCTCTCTCTCTCTCTCTCTCTCTCTCTCTCTCTCTCTCTCTCTCTCTCTCTCTCTCTCTGCCCATCTATAAACATTCACTCTCTCTCTCTCTCTCTCTCTCTCTCTCTCTCTCCAATTCACCGTTGTTATCAATCTTCTCCCAAAACCAAAAGAAATACAAATCTCCTCCCATGCTTTATCAACTCTCTCAGTGAAAGAATTGCAAGTTTTAATGTTCCGTCATTTGTCATTCTTTGTGACCTATATTTTTTTTCTAAATCCTGAAGCATAGGTCATGGAATATTCTGTCAATATATGATCTTTCACTGTGTATTTTTAGTATGTGTGTTTGTGTATGTTTGTAGTTTTAAGGGAAATTAATTTTGCTTGTGTGCCAATCCTGTGTGCGGTTATACAGGAAAGGAATGATTACGTTTGATCTGACTGGAATATGTATGCATGTATACATGTATGTATGTATGTTTATAAATTCTAAGGGAAATTCATTTTGTTTGATTGTATGCCAATACTTTGTGCGAGTATAGAGGAAAAGAATCATCAAGAAGTTTAATCTGATTTCAGTACGTATGTATGTATGTAATTCCTAAAGAAAATTTATTTCCTTTTGTCAATATCTACATAACTTCTACAGAATACAAATACAACTTCTATCATCCCCATTCCGATATTAATGTCATGTATGTATTTATACATATACATAGCTTCTATGCTCTAAATCAGTGCGTTCACGGCATTCTGCTATGCATTATGTGTATGTATAAATGTATGCGATGCTCCCTAGGTAAAAAAAATCAGTATGTTATGTGTGCATCTATACACAATACGCACACACTATATATATGTATATATATACGTATATGTGTATGTATATATATACATAAATAATTCCTTACCACAGAAATTCTTAAATACAATTTATGCAAAAACTCTTTGAGAACCCAGATACGAATACAAGAAAGAAGTCTCCCCCAAACCCCCGACCCCATTCTCCTCCCTCAGTCTCGAACCCGTGCCTGGAGTGAAAAAAAAAAATACACACTGTCTTTTAACCACTGCACCACGAAGAATGCTAGAAGCTGACCCCAACTCAGTAACAAACCTGAGAAAATGATAAAAATACATTAAATATGAATTTCGGCTCTACAAATATATAAAAAGTAAAAACTTTTAGGCGCCATTATTTGGCCCAGGGGGGCTATTTTAGGCAGCGCCTGGGGATTAGGGGGAAGACACAATGGCGTGGCGAGCAACAAGTTGCAGGCTTAGGGGTGGGCGAGGAATGTTTTTTTTTTTTTTTTGGAGAGAGAGAGAGAGAGAGAGAGAGAGAGAGAGAGAGAGAGAGAGAGAGAGAGAGAGAGAGAGGGTTTTGCGGTTTGCCTTTATTGATATATGTATAAATATTTATTATAAATAAATATATATATATATATATATATATATATATATATATATATATATATATATATATATATATATATATATATATATATATATACAGTAAATATATATATATATATATATATATATATATATATACATGTGTGTGTGTGGCTTAAAGTGATACTATTTTATTTTTGGCAAATATATTATTATTATTATTATTATTATTATTATTATTATTATTATTATTATTATTATTATTACTATTTACAGTTAAGATGAATAAAAACTAAATGAATGTGATATGCAAAAGTGACATTACCGTATTATTATTATTATTATTATTATTATTATTATTATTATTATTATTATTATTATTATTATTATTATTATTGGAAAGCTAATCTTATTTCAAATCTGTTAATATTACTCTTATAAGGAAAATATGCTTAATATTATTATTATTAATATTCAAAAACTGTAAACTTTCATACGAAACAAGCCTAAGAGACCGTTAAGTAAATAAAATATAGAATATAAAATAAATTAATTTATTAATATATATATATATATATATATATAATTATGTATATAATATATACATATACATACATATGAATTATCAATTATACACTCGTAAAAACAAACATCAAACCACAAACATCGTTTCACACCAAACCCCCAATACATTGTAGAATAACTTACACCAAAATATAATATAATTACCCAAGCGAATAATTATTCCCCAATAATTAATGAAGACAAATGACATAATTCTCTCGTTCCATCTTTGTCAAACACCAACGCGGAATTACCTTAATATATATTTGACGTCACATTTTACAAAGAATTAAAAAAAAATCTATATTAATTTTTTTGTCTCGAATAGGAATTACCATTTTAATTGAGTGATTAAATCAGTCCTTTTTTTTGGGACGATTGTAGAATGGAACTCAGTTTTGATAATGGTGGGTTGAGTTTTGGAGGGAGAAATGGGATGTAGATTCGTTGTGTTTACTGAATTATTAGGATTCTGACTGATTTTTAAATATTAATTCTTTCTCTACTGTTCCGTTGTTATTTTATTTCGCTATCCAAAATGGCTAAACGCCTTCGGTCGTTTGGTTTTAATATATCTTTTACTCAGGTGTAAAAGTCTTTCAATATATTTTTTTTATAACCTCTGCTGACCCAATTCGACCTCTTAAAATTGCGTTCTTTTATTCAGTTGCAAAAGACTTTTAAATATATATTTTTAAAATCTCAGCTGACCCAATTTGACCTCTGAAATCTGTATTCTTTTATTCAGTTGCAAAAGACTTTTAAATATATATTTTTAAAATCTCAGCTGACCCAATTTGACCTCTGAAATCTGTGTTCTTTTATTCAGTTGCAAAAGACCTTCAATATATTTATTTTTATAAACTCACCTGACCCAATTTGACCTCTGAAATCTATTCCTTTTATTCAGTTGCAAAAGACATTCAATATATTTATTTTTATAACTTCATCTGACTTAGTTCGACCTCTGAACTCTGTCTTCTTTTATTCACTTGCAAAAGACCTCAATAAATATTTTTTAAACATCAGCTGACCCAATTTGACCTCTGAAATTTGTTACTTTTTTGCAGTTTTCAGATGGTTACGAAATTGTTTTTTTTAATGAATCAATTTTGTTTCTACGATCAATATTTTTTTTGTCGATTGTAACCAAATTTAAAAAAAAAAAAAAATCTCAGACTTCGTAACTTTCAATATCTGAGCAAAGTTGATCTTGTAAACAATGTGAATTTTCAAAGGCTACTTCAGCAAGAGAATGACATAATACAATAATTCCTTGACTTTGCAACTGATACAAATTACCTCTCTTATTTCAGAGAAGGTGTTTATAAATGATCTCAAAATAAACATGGTTAGGCTAAACAATCATTCATGTTTGCTTTCAACAATAATTTTCAATGGTGCTTCAGTGAGAGAATTACCTGAATGATCTGAATTTTCAGCTGAGACAAATTATCTCTTTTCTGTCTGAGAGGATGTTTGTGAATTATCTCCAAACAAACATGGCCAGGATAATCATTCATTCATGTTTGCTTGTAGCAATAATTTTCAGTGGTGTTGAATTTTCAGCTGATACAAATTATTCTTACAGAGGATGTTTATGAATTATCTCAGAGTAAACATGGCCACGCTAAACATTCATTCATGTTTGCTTTTAACAATAATATTCAATGATGCTTCAGTAAGAGAATTACCTGAATGATCTGAATTTTCAGCTGGTACAAATCATCTCTTTCCTTGCAAAGCGGATGTTTATAAATTATCTCAAAAGCAAACATGGCCAGGCTAAACAATCATTCATGTTTGCTTGTAACAACAATTTTCAATGGTGCTTCAGCAAGAGAATGAAATAACAGTAACCGTCTGATTTTGCAGCTGATACAAACGATCTCTTGTCTTGCAAAGCGGATGTTTGTGAATGATCTCAAAACAAACATGACCAAGTTAAACATCCAATCACATTTACTTCCAACAAACCTCGTCCATCGAACCACACAAGAACCTCCGCTACCAACCCTTGACTTTGCAACTTAAAAAGAGTCTCCCCGCAAATATTTATATCTCGTCCTTTACTTTCTCGAGGCCGAGGTGGGGTCCTCCTGAAGTTAGAAGCAGTCTGGTATAATTCCAGGTATTTCTGGGTTTATTTTACGAAGTCACATTACTTTTGAGACGCATTTTTCCCAGGTGCGTCTGGGAGGTTGGTGGATTATATCTCTGCCTGGAATTTTAAATAGGTGGAATGTTTTGCCTCTTACGTGATGGGGAAGGCTGGGGTTTCTTAGCAAGAAGGATGGGATGATAATAATAATAATAATAATAATAATAATAATAATAATAATAATAATAATAATAATAATAATAATGGAGAGAAGAAACTCCATAATCGTGTCTATGAATCATCATGCTAAATAATACTGAATCGACACCATTGTGGAATTATCTATCTATCTTTCTCTCTCTCTCTCTCTCTCTCTCTCTCTCTCTCTCTCTCTCTCTCTCTCTCTCTCTATCTCTCTCTCTCTCTCTCTCAGTTTCTTCTTATCTACCTATTTATCGAACGTCTGCGAATCTAAAGTGACCATCATTGATTCTCTCTCTCTCTCCTCTCTCTCTCTCTCTCTCTCTCTCTCTCTCTCTCTCTCTCTCTCTCTCTCTCTCTTCCCAATAACATCACAACCAACTGCGGCCCAGTCATTCCTCGATATTTAAGAGACGGCCCGAAAAAAAAAACCTGACATCAGGTCAAACTTATTGGGCAGTACTGACCTGTGGGTATTGGGTCACCTGTTATATTAGGCTGTTTGTCACTGGGTACGAGGGCATTTGATGCCTGGGGTCATCATAACTATTCGGTGAGTATATTCTCAGAGGAGCAAATATTGTATTGAATAAATAAATATTTTATTAAAAATGAGATGATACGGAAGCCTTTTTTATATTTACAAATATTAAGATAAATTTCAGATAAATATTTTTTATAGCCAATTCACTATACCTTGGGAATTGTAAGTGTGTGTAATTGTGTAAGTGACAAATTTCAATTGAGTGTAAATTGTTCCTAAGTCTTGTGAATTCGATATTATAAGATGTATGTGGCTTAATATTTGTGTATAGTGATATATATGTTTGTGTGTGTATGTACTGGTCCTCTCTCTCTCTCTCTCTCTCTCAAATTATCCATCTATCAAGCTACTCTTTATGTAGGATTGACAACCCAGTATTATAAGCTTAGTCTCTCTCTCTCTCTCTCTCTCTCTCTCTCTCTCTCTCTCTCTCTCTCTCTCTCTCTCCTTGTTTGTAAAGAACAGCATAAATAAATAAATATATAGATAAATACATAAATAAATAAATAAGTAAATAAATATACATAATATATATATACATACATACATACATATATATATACATATACACATACATACATATATATATATATATATATATATATATATATATATATATATATATATATATATATATATATATATAATAAACAATAACCAAGATTCCAGGAATACCTAGCCAATCTACGATCAAAGAGTCACTCCCTCCATCTCAAGTCTCTTTGAAGAAGTTAACCATTAAATCAGGCTCATTCTGCACAACTAATGGAAGGGTAGATGTAGAAATTTCCCCAGGCTCTTCAGGTCTGTAGAAGGAAGTTGCGGAAGTTGCATAAGAAGTGGAAGAAGATGATGATGATGATGGGAAAACAGAAGAAGATAGATCTTGCAGAAGAAATTGCAGATAAAGATTCAGAGGTTGAAGTTGCAGAAGAAGAAGTTGTAGTCGCAGAAGAAGAAGAAGTTGAAGAAGAAGAAGTAGTTGAAGTTGAAGTTGAAGTTGAAGAAGAAGAAGAAGAAGAAGAAGAAGAAGAAGAAGAAGAAGAAGAAGAAGAAGAAGAAGATAGATCTTGCAGAGGAAGAAGTTGAACTTGCAAAAGAAGTTGCAGAAATGTTTCAGAAGTTGAAGGTGCAAAAGAAGAATGTACAAAACTTCAGAAGTTTACATAGATCTCTTGACTGGGTTTGGTAAGGTTATGGATGGGGTACCAGCAATGAATCCCAAACAACTATAGATCAGAGATAAGGTTCAGCATCACTGGGTTTGATCATTTCTTGGTTTGTTGGGACTTGGGGCTGACCAAAACTAAATCAATACCTAGAACCCTTTTAAACAGATCTAAGGCATTTAAGTAATGGGTCACAATATGACTTGAGACCTTCATATACCCCCAAAGACAGCTGTACGAGAATCAACCAGGCATATCAAAGGTTTCTAGAGAACCAGTTGCCGGATGTTGACTTGCAACGACAGCTGTGCAGATGCGATGACCCACAACGACAGCTGTACAAGAATCAATCAAAGTTGCCAGATGTACGATGACCTACAACATGAGCTGGTACAAGAACTGAGCAGAGTTGCCAGATGTACGATGCCTACAACAACAGCTGTGAAAGAATCAAGCACAGATGGAGGATGTACGATGATTTACAACAAAAGCTGTCCGAGAATTAACCAGGTAGATCAAAGGTCTGCCAGATCACCCAGTTGCCCGATGTACGATGACTTACAACGACAGCTGTATGATAATCAACCAAGTATACATCAAAGGTTTCCAGATGTACGATGACTCAATCAGCTGATAGTTGTTAGGTGACACGAGGTCTTATGAGAAATGCATGATATGGTAATTCAGAGACTGAATACAATAGCTGATTGTATTCTACAATTACAAACCTACATTCAAAATAAGACAGCATACAATTATAATATCTTGTTTTGAAGCTTAATTGTTTTTATTACGTAAAAAGAGGCTGTTTCACAACAAATGCGATTTTTGTTGCTATAATATTACAAATGCAAATGTTAAGCTTTAATTAAAATGGGCTTTGGTTAATATTACTATTATCTGATATTTTAAAATGTTTTCATTACGTTTTAATGGCATTTTTGCAAAACAATTCTCGCTCGTTCTATTGATGTACTTTGTTAATTAGTCTATTTTCAATGGGGTCCTTACATATTTCTCTCTCTCTCTCTCTAAAACATTACTTCTTATCTAGAAATCAAACTTTCTCTCGCTCTCTCTGTCTCTCTCAAAAGTTATTACTTATATAATGATCAATCTCTCTCTCTCTCTCTCTCTCTCTCTCTCTCTCTTCTCTCTCTCTCTCTCTCTCTCTCTCTCCCTGTTTATCTAGAGGTCAAACTTTCTTTACTCTCTCTCTCTCTCTCTGCTTACCTAGAGATCAAACTTTCTTTACTCTCTCTCTCTCTCTAGGTTTCCCCTATACGTCCACATCCACCGAGTAAGACAGGTATTCTCTCTCTCTCTCTCTAATTCCTTTTCTTATTCCTTAATTGCATTCTTCCTTTGTTTCTCCAGGTTTATTTCCCTTATTCCTTGTACCCCAAAAACAACGGAAATGCTGTCATTTCCTTTCACTTATTCTTTCCATTCTCTCTTGTTTCCCTTTACGCGAATGGAGGAGAAACAGTTGCTTAAGAAATAACGGATGTTTATAGAGAATATATAATAAATATTAGGACTTAAAGAAGAGAGAACAAGTCTACATTAGTGATTTATGGAAAGAATTTTTTTTAATATTAAATCATTCAAAAAAAAACTTCTTTAAAAAAAGTTACGATAATATTTGAAGATTAAGAAAAAAAAACGCTTCTTTGATATGGCAGTTTTTCAAAACTGCTTCTTTGAAATGATCAATACATATATTTTAAAAATTCCTTTTAAAAAATTATGGTAATTTTTAATCATTTTAATTTCTTTTAAACATCTGACACTCATTTGATATTAAAAAAAAAACTCGTTTAATACAAATCAGTATTTTCACGATTTTAAAAGACTATCAGAAAAACAAATAAAAAAATGAGTCGAAGTTTCTTCTTCGGCGCAATCGAGTTTTCTGTACAGCCGCTACAGCGTATAATCAAGGCCACCGAAAGCAGATCTATCTGTCGGTGGTCTCAGTATAATGCTGTATGAGCCGCGGCCCACGAAACTTTAACCAACGCCCGGTGATGGCCTATCCTACAGCGTTGCCAGAAGCACGATTATGGCTAACTTTGATTTTAAATAAAATAAAAACTACTGATTTTAAATAAAATAAAAACTACTGATTGGAGGCTGAGGGCTGATCAACATGTTTGCAGCCCTATGTTTGATGATTGGATTGAGATCTGAGGGCGGACAGAAAAAGCGCGGACGGACAGACAAAGCCGGCACAATAGTTTTCTTTTACAGAAAACTAAAAACACACACTTGTTTGTGTATTACCGAAAAATAACAAAAGTGAAAGCCAAGACAAATACACACACTTGTTTGGACACATCCCCCAAAATAACAAAACTCGAGAAAAAACACAGACTTGTTTGGCTACCTACCAAAACAAACACACTGAAAAAAACACACACACACCTGTTTGTGTATTGCCTAAAAAAAACTCCAAGAAAAACCACAGACTGTTAAGCTACCTACCAAAAAAAAACACACACTTGTTTGTGTATTGCCAAAAAAAAAAACCAAGAAAAAACCACAAACTTGTTTGGCTACCAACCAAAAAAACAGCCAAAAAACACACTGAAAAAAACACACACACACCTGTTTGTGTATTGCCAAAAAAAAAAAACCCTCCAAGCACAAGTAGGACATCAAAGGGTCAAGTGTCCCCCCTACCACCACCACCACCACCGCCGCCGCAGGCAGATCAAATGGCCGCTGCTGCAACTCGTTTGAAGATGTCTCTGTGGCGTCAGATCAAGTTGCAAGGTCGCCAAATGTGTCTGTGGGGTCAGATCAAGTTGCAAGGTTGCAAAGTTGCCCAGCGGTTATTCAACAGCTCAGTGCAACTGAACAGAGAGACTGGCAGGTATCGTTGTGACTCATTGCCGCGTTGGTTGGACCTCCAAGAACTATTGTTTTTCTTTATTTTTATTTTGAATTGAATATAGAATTTAAGCCAAAGGGTAAGCACCGGGTCCTATGAGGTCATTCAGCGCTGAAATGGAAACGGACAATAAGAGTTTCAAAGGCGTAAATGAATCAATTGTAAGGAGAGGGTTGAGGAGAGTAAGATGGAAGAAAAAATATGAACGGAGGTACAGTAAAAGGGACGACAGGGTGTTGCAGCTAGGGGCCTAAGAAGGCACAGGCTGCAAAGAACTTTAAGTAATGCCTACAGTGCACCGCACCTTGGGGTATTTTTATTTCGGGACTTTCAATCGTCTCTAAGAGTAAAAATTTCTGTTATTTCAGTTGTAAAATTATTCTTGAATGGACTTATGATAAGCTGTGAATATCCCACATTTATCTGTTCAACTCCTTTAACTTTAACCTCATTCAAGGAGGAATCCTTTGCCATGAAACTCCTTTAAAAAGAAAGGAATCTTCTCATCAACTCTTCCCGTAGCATTAAAATACTCTGAAATGAAATTATCATAAGCACTCCCACATTTATCAGTTCAACTCCTTTAACTTTAACCTCATTCAAGGACGAATCCTTTGCCGTGAAACTCCTTTAAAAAGAAAGGATTCTCCTCCTTTAATCCTACCAATTGGAGGACATTAAAACAGATCTCCTACCCACAATAATACTCGACATCAGAGTCGGACTTCCTGTGTATGGGAATGGACACCTGGAATGGCACTGGGAATCGCCACCCCGTTCCAGATTCCTGGAATATTGCTTCCAGGGAGCGAAAGTTGTCGGGATGGGAATAATAATGTTGGTGCTCACTTAGGGAGCGAGAGTCGCTGATGAACAAAATGAGAGAGAAAAAGTGAGAGAGCGTTGTTGGAAGGGGTTGGGAATTAGTGAGAGTCAGTTGGCGCTTTTGTGGGCCTTTATTACCCCTCCGGGGGAAGAGAGAGAGAGAGAGAGAGAGAGAGAGAGAGAGAGAGAGAGAGAGAGAGAGAGAGAGTTGCATTTAAAAAGATAACAGAGTGAGAGGGAGGGGTGGTACTTTATAGGTGCAGTGTCGCAGTGTCTTACAGAGAGAGAGAGAGAGAGAGAGAGAGAGAGAGAGAGAGAGAGAGAGAGAGAGAGAGAGAAAGACAGAGATTAGGTTTCCTTTACAAAGAGAGAGATTAGAGAGAGCCATTTCCAAAGACAGAGATTAGGTTGCCTTTACAGAGAGAGAGAGAGAGAGAGAGAGAGAGAGAGAGAGAGAGAGAGAGAGAGAGAGTTCATTTCCCTCAAAACAGAGAGAGATTAGGTTGCCTTTAGAGAGAGAGAGAGAGAGAGAGAGAGAGAGAGAGAGAGAGAGAATTTTTTCAGTCAGAGAAAGAAAGCACCGATGCTTGAAATACTGCGCAAGAATGATCAACTGACACATTAATTAGCAAGCTCCACTGAGTAATGAAAAAAAGATACAGCATATCCAATGCTCGTCCTGATTTTGGTATGAAAAAAAAATACTTTGATCTTCCAGACTCCTATGAATTAATTCGACGAATATTAATTGAATTTCTTTTTTCCACTGGCAAAATTCGACTTGCAGTTCTCTCTCTCTCTCTCTCTCTCTCTCTCTCTCTCTCTCTCTCTCTCTCTCTCTCTCTCTCTCTCTCTCTCATATATTTTTTTTATTTTCTTGGCTCTCTTTCTCTCTCTCTCTCTCTCTCTCTCTCTCTCTCTCTCTCTCTCTCTCTCTCTCTCTAATATAACTTTAATATTTTTGGCAAATTATATTTACAGTTGGTCTCTCTCTCTCTCTCTCTCTCTCTCTCTCTCTCTCTCTCTCTCTCATATCATTCTTTTTCATTTTTTGGCAAATTATATTTACAGGTCTCTCTCTCTCTATCTCTCTCTCAATATCATTTTTCTTATTTTTTGGCAACTTATATTTACAGTTCTCTCTCTCTCTCTAGGAGGGGAGGGGGGACTGCCTTAGTTCAGAGTTCTTAGACAATTGTTAAAAAATGTGAAATGAATTTATCATTTTTATTATTATTATTATAATACCTTGATTACATTACAAAAGGTCACGTAACCTTGACCTCAATACGACTGATACACGCTTAGTAACCTCTACATCAAATGACCTTTTTTATAAATACGAGAGAGAGAGAGAGAGAGAGAGAGAGAGAGAGAGAGAGAGAGAGAGAGAGAGAGAGAGAGAGAGAGAGAATAAAATGATAAACAGAAGAGGGGCTTGAGAGATTAACAATGATTAAGAGAAATTAAATAAGGAGAAAACGAGAGAAAAAATAAAGATTAAAGAACTTTGAAAAGAGATAATAAAATGGTAAAAGAAAGGAAAAAGAGATAGAGATTAAGAGATAAGATTCCACACAAAACGTGGGAAAAAATAAACAGATTAAAGAACTTTGAAAAGTTACCATAATTATGGAAATGGAGAGAGAGAGAGAGAGAGAGAGAGAGAGAGCAAACATCATTTATTCCCACTACGCTATCTCCCCCGTTCATCGATATTCCCATTATTCCCACAATTACCGGGAACGGAGACATTATTCCACTTTCTGCAGTGCGTGGATGTTTCTCAGAGATGTGATGTTTGTATGTGAATGTGAAGTACTGATGTTTGACAGAGATGTGGAGAGATGTGGAGTGATTGATGTTGAAGATTTCACTAATATACATAGAATAGCTTTGAATGTATGTATGTACATGCATACGTACATACATACATACATAATGTCAAAGGTATTATAATCATACATACTTATACACATACATAAATATATATGCATATATATATACATAGCTCTATTACGCAAAACCAATAAGGAATATTCCCCTCTTTACTCTCCCGTTCCCGAAATTCCCGAAATTGGAATTTGCGAAAATGACCAAATAAGAGAAAAGAGTAGATTATTGTCAGAATTATCTCTTTTCTTTATCTCTCTTTCCACAAATGTTTTGGCCAATTCAAAATGAGAGAGAGAGAGAGAGAGAGAGAGAGAGAGAGAGAGAGAGAGAGAGAGAGAGAGAGAGGACTCTCTCTCTCTCTCTCTCTCTCTCTCTCTCTCACGACGTACAACCAATGTAGCGAAGACTCTAACCATTTTTTCCCGTGAAATTTCCAAAGTAAATATTTTATGCCATCGTGGGACGTCAGGAAAATTTAATAAGTCCCGGGACTTGGTCTCTGGGGCTGATACAATATGTCCTGGTGGACTGAAAAGTCCCAAATTTATTTTTTTCGTGTGTCGTGGCTTTTCTTATTGCAATGTTGATTTTTTATATTTTTTCTTTATAGTTTTTCTTGCAGTCTCCAAGGTTCTATTGGGGTTGGAAATGTACAAATATACGGTTCATGTTTTCTTTTATTTAAGTGTACCCTGTGTGTGTGTGTGTGTGTGTGTGTGTGTGTGTGTGTGTGTGTGTGTGTGTGTGTGTGTTTAAAGGACCCAAACCCTTCCTCAAATTCTGGGTTCATTTTTGAGCTCTGACTGGCGAGGTTAAGCTGGTAACCACTGGACTGCAAATACTTTATATATATATATATATATATATATATATATATATATATATATATATATATATATATATATATATATATATATATATACATATATATATATATATATATGTATATGTATGTATGTATATATATACATATATACACACCTATTGTATTATTCCTCTCTACTCTATTGCATCATACAATAACCAACCAACCCCACCCCTAACACCCCCCCACACAGAACATTTTAAAGATTAAAATAAGATTTTAAAAAAATCAATATACTTTAAGGAACGTTGTTTTTCTGAGAAATATCAATTTTATGGATTTTTTTTACCAATTCGAAAATTTTACATTTATTTTGAGAGGTCTTGATAAGCCTTTGTGAATATCTAACATTATTATTATTATTATTATTATTATTATTATTATTATTATTATTATTATTATTATTATTATTATTATACAAAATACAAAGGAAAACGAACTTCATAAATCAACAAACAAAAAAACAGCGACCCCTGCTACGGATCAGGCTGAAAAGAGAAAAAACAAAATATATATATTATATACCTATTTATATTCTATATATGTTTATATATATAAATATATACATAAAAATATATTTATATATATATAAATATAAATAAATATATATACTTATTTTTTCTCTTCAGGCCAATCCCTAGCAGGGGTCGCTGTTTTTGACGAGCCCTTTCTAGGCGTTTCAGACACTCATGATGAACTGATTATTAGTTTTGCTTGTTGATTCATGAAGTCCTTTTTGCTTATATATAAAGTTAAAGTTCTTTTTGTTTATATACATGTACATACATACATACATTCCGTACAAGTTAACATACATAACATCCGAACCACAGTGAATTCAGTCTACATACAACCCACAGCGACTTCAGTCAACGAAAGATCCTTCAGCAGACTGAAAGGCTTCGGCCTCAAAACCCGTACAGTCAGCACGAGAGGGAACTAAGGGCTTGGAAGAGGCCCTTGGCAAATTCTGACGAGCCCCCTAAGGAGATTTGCCCCCTGAATAAGCTCACTGTCCTCGCCACATTAATATTATTATGTTCCAGAATGTGTCAAAGGATGTTTTGGTCAGCGAAGACTTTCAGAGCTTAGTAGGTCCTGCGTCTTTGTGGGTGATTGTCTGTAAACCCAGTCCTGTGTCTTTGTGGGTGATTGTCTGTAAACTCAGTCCTGTGTCTTTGTGGGTGATTGTCTGTAAACTCAGTCCTGTGTCTTTGTGGGCGATTGTCTGTAAACTCAGTCCTGTGTCTTTGTGGGTGATTGTCTGTAAACTCAAATTGTCTGTAAACTCAGTCCTGTGTCTTTGTGGGTAATTGTGGGTGATTGTCTGTAAACTCAGTCCTGTGTCTTTGTGGGTGATTGTCTGTAAACTCAGTCCTGTGTCTTTGTGGGTGATTGTCTGTAAACTCAGTCCTGTGTCTTTGTGGGCGATTGTCTGTAAACTTAGTCCTGTGTCTGTGATTGTCTGTAGAAGCCTTTTAATGAATTTCATATAATATATCTTCTTTTATGTAGATGAAGAAAATTACTGAGGAAATTGTGAATGCTCTAAGGCTGGGACCTACGAGGTCATTCAGCGTTTAAAAGGAAATTGACAGTAAAAGGTTTGAAAGGTGTAACAGGAGGAAAGCCTTTTGAAGCGATTGTTAGGAGAGGGTTGAGGAAAGAAGATGGAAGAAAGAGAATATGAACGGAGGTACAGTTAAAAGGAATGAAAGGGGTTGCAGCTATGGGCCTAAGGGACGCTGCAGCGAGCCTTAAGTACTGCCTACTGTGCACCGCGAGGGGCAAAATACATAATAGTGTCTATGAGAGTCTGGCCTGTGTTTGATTGGGGCTAGAGGGCTGCAAATTGGTGTGTTGATCATCCACCCTCCAATCATCAAACATACCAAATTGCAGCCCTCTAGCCTCCTCAGTAGTTTTCATTTTATTTATGGTTAAAGTTAGCCATAATCGTGCGTCTGGCAACGATATAAGACAGGCCACCACTGGCATTGATTAAAGTTTCATGGGCAGAGGCTCACACAGCATTATACCGAGACCACCAAAAGATAGATCAATTTTCGGTGGCCCTGATTATACGCTGCAGCGGCTGTACAGAAAACTCGATTGCGCCGAAGAAACTTTTTTTATTATTACAGCAGCACTGCAGTTCCCTCCGCACTTCGAATAACAGCAGAGATAATGAACAGTAATTCGAAGCACAGAATTATCGCTAATTTCATTTCTAATTCATCGGAGATTTAGAATAACCCTTTGTCAAATCAATAGGACTCAGATGCATCTGCAATGCTAATTATCATTCTGTTAAAAATGATTTGTTGCTTTTTGTATATTTTGTCAAAACTGGAAATACATTTTTTGTTAGGTTTTCAACTGATGTATCCATAGGGTTTTATTATTATTATTATTATTATTATTATTATTATTATTATTATTATTATTATTATTATTATTATTATTATTCAGAAGATTATTCAAATGGAACAAGAAAAGATTAGAACCTATTCAAATGGAACAAGCTCATCTGGGGGTTCATTAAAACCAATTGTCACAGACAGTGGAATCCGAACCACATTAGGGCGAGAAATAATTTCTATCAAGTCAACTCAATGGCCCCCATCGATGAATCAACCGACTCGGTTTCATCTTCTGAGGTTCAATAATCAATAGTAATAAATAATAATAAATAATAATAATAATAATAATAATAATAATAATAATAATAATAATAATAATAATAATAATACTTACGACGCGACAGCCAATTCTACAAAGGAAATCAAAATGTATGACACACCTAATTCCTGAACGGGTCAAAATACAGTTATAGCAGTGATAAATCTAAGAGTATTTTATCACTACATCACTATATTATTCCCCCCGCCCCTCGTGCGAATGGAAGACACTCCCACGAGGCCAATCTGACACCCGAGTTACACCTTGATTTCCAACTCGAGCTACAACTCAATTTAGCACGTCAAATGTTACGCAAATATCTTATAAACTAACCACAGAATTTTCTTGAAAATAATCTCGTTATGTTTCCCACACCCAGATTACACTGTGGCCACTAATCTAACCAAAACTCAACCTAACCTACTAACCTAACCTAGGGGCATGACAAAAATACCAAGGGGGTGGTACGATACTAGCATACGTCTCGGGAATATGCTCCCAGGAGTGGCTGTGACGTCAGAATGTTTACATTCTGGAACTGTCACCTTCTTCTTCTTCCTTGTTTTAACAGGTAGGATGCGAGGGCAAGAATTGTACTCTCATTGCCTTTCTATCAAGCTGTCCTAATTATTTTCATGATAGGGAATGTGGATATTCAATTATCTACATACATTTAAGTGAAGCTATATTCCTTGTCATAATAATGTTAACTTCCATTAATATTTTTATATGATAGGTAATATATATATATTATTCAATTATCTCCATTCCTTCAAGTGCACCTAAATTTCCTGTCAGAAATGCATCATATTGTTTACAATTTTGATTGTTCTTCTTCTCGCATTTTGCCGCTAGGAAATCGGACACAATTCTGCGTGGGGGAGGATTGTCTGTTGCCATGGCAACGTATCTCAGTGTTTACAGTTTGCAATATGAGTCTTCTTTGTTATTTTCGAAGTAGGAATTGAGGACAGGTGTTCTATTTTGCTTGTGTTACCAGGCTTAACCAGGAGTTATAGGATAGCTAGTTTTATAGGCGGCTAGAGATCTACCTCATTCAAAGATTATATATATATATATATATATATATATATATATATATATATATATATATATATATATATATATATATATATATATATATATATATATATATATATCTTTTATATATAAATCGTTTATGTCAAAAACAGCAAAGTTACTGTTAAAGGAATTGATATAAAAACACATATCGAACGACTAAAACTAAACAAAAACAGAAATAAAACGTAAACAGGAAAGAGAAAATAATAAAAAATAAAAAAAAAAAAACTAAAGAGAAACATCACGAATACTCAGCGAATATTCAGACTTCCATCCGCCCTGAAAAATGACAAATGAATCTCGAGCGAACAATTAGTGTGACGAATATCTACGACGAATATCCGTGCCGAATATTTATGACGAATATCGTCCCTGACGAATGTCTCTGTCGCGACATGGCTCTTCCAATTTGACAATTGTTGTTGGATCATTCATAAAACTGATGATATTATTACTTTTATTCACGCGTGATTCATCGCGTTTTGAATCATTCGGGGTTTGCGAGATGAAAATGCAACGGTTTCTCTTTTTTTTTTTTTTTTTTTGCTGGAGAGAGAGAGAGAGAGAGAGAGAGAGAGAGAGAGAGAGAGAGAGAGAGAGAGAGAGAGAGAGAGAGAAGACTGTATATTTTGGTTGGAAAGTTATCTTTCTATCTCACAGTAATGGAGCAGTGGTCCCCCCTACCACCATCCCTCCACACGTATAAAATAAATAAATGTAAATATAAGAAATTATACACAGGACTTGACACAGAAGTAATACAAGGAATTACATCACACCTAAGAATTACATCACACCAAGGAATTACATTACACCTAGTAATTAAATCACACCAAGGAATTACATCACACCTAAGAATTACATCACACCAAGGAATTACATCACACCAAGGAATTACATTACACCAAGGAATTACATTACACCAAGGAATTACATTACCCCTAGGAATTACATTACACCAAGGAATTACATTATCACCTATCTCCAGTAATGGAGCAGGGTTAATGCGAAATTGCGCAAATGTAATCACATTCTGAAGTGAAGGGTTCAGTTACAGTTACAGTTCTGTAATGCAAGGGTTACATCAACACTAAGCATGTTTGGCTTGCATATTCCATTTGGCACCTCATCACTCTCTTACTCTCACCTCTCTCTCTCTCTCTCTCTCACTCAAGGAATTACATTACACTCTCTAAATGTATTAGGAATTAATAATTATTCTCTCTTTCTCTTAAAAATGTATTGTTAATTAATATTATTTATTATTTTTCTCTCTCTAAAATGTATTAATATTGTTTATTATTTCTCTTTGGCTCTCTCTCTCTCTCTCTCTCTCTCTCTCTCTCTCTCTCTCTCTCTCTAAATGTATTGCTAATAATTATTCTCTCTCTCTCTCTAAATGTATTGTTTATATTAAAAAATATATATATTGTTTATTTTCTTCTTCTCTCTCTCTTTCTGTATTGTTAATATTGTTTATTCTCTCTTCTCTCTCTCTCTCTCTCTCTCTCTCTCTCTCATTTATATATATATCTTTCTATCTATATACAATTATAATTAATATATATTATTTATTCTATATATATATATATATATATATATATATATATATATACTATATATATATATATATATATACACATATATACACACATACATACACACACACACTCAAGTTATAAAAAACTAGAGTCCTGTCATAATGATCCCTTGGGCCTGGCGTTGCGTGATAGAGAATTTTATGTGTCACTATATCTTGCTTGTGGATGACGTTTATGAAGAAACTGCTATGGCAGTTTTTTTCAGTTTTCAACAAAGTTCTTATATACTTTTTTGTCTTCGAGGGGCAGAAGATATTATGCTTTCAAGGTCATTAGATGATTTATTATAAATTCAAAATATATGTATGTATGTGTTTGTATGTATATGTATATATACATATATATATTGTAAAATTTCTAACAGAAGCATCAGTTCCGTGAAAATGTCCTAAATTTAAAGTCGAAACCGGTTGGGATTTAAAAAATATTGCATTTCACATATGGTATATATGTGTATATATGTGTGTGAATGAATTTACAACCGTCCTTTAATACCCAATTCGCTCTACCTCGGAAATAATATACTTTCATATATGTTATACCCAAATGGGAATTTTTTTTTAGTTGGCAATAAGTTCGTCGTCTCGTGGGCTCGAACCACGGAAGACAAGAACCCAGGAGTACAGTGACGCACAGTAAACCACACGGCCATGAAGGGTGGTATAAGTTGATATTGACTCTCTCACCTATAAAAGAAAAAATATATTCTCCACTCAACACCGTCGCAACCTTTTGTTTATTTGGAAAATATCTAATTACCAGTCCGCCTAATTACTTCCTTCGACGACTCTTGACCTGGAAACATATTCTCCTCTGTTCCTTCTGATTCCGTTCGGTTTCTTTCTTTCTCTCTTCTTTATTTTGTTTTTATATTTTCTTCTTCTTTTCTTTTGTCCTCCTTTAATTATTAATTATTTCTTTTTTATGGTCTGATGGCGTTAGCTTCTTCTGCTTCGGTTTTCAATTGTTGGTGTTTTATTTCTCTTTGATTGCGTTGATGACAAAAGAATGCAAATTTATTGGTAATGTGTATGTACGTATGTATGTATGTATGTATGTATATACATATATATACATACATTGTGTGTGTATATATATATATACCAAAATGGCGTCACTGAAATTAACACACCACAACGAATTCTTCGATGGATTCCCACTCTGCACAAACTGGTACTCCTTAAATTACAGGGTACAATAGCTTCGGAATTCTCCCCCAGCTTACGTATTCCCTCACACATCAACCTTCCTTCCTCTACGAGGCAGAGAGGTGTGTCCCGAATTTTGAGGTCAGGACCTTAATTGTTGTTCCTTGTTTTTTTTATATATTTATTTTGGGAGGAAAAGATTTCTTCAGCCCTGGGCAAGAAAAAGGGTAATAGTTCGCCTATCTCGACGACCTTTGGTCCTAAATACACACACAAACACACACATACACACACACACACACAAGCACACACTCACACAAATTAAAATTGTAAATTTTGTGACGTTTAAAATCATAATATATAAGCCTAACCTCGCTAAATGAGCGAAACAAAAGAACTACTTGGCAACTCTTGCCAAGACATAATGCTGTTATGATAATGAGGTAACTTGATTTCCACTCTAAAGAGAAAAAGGAACAGAGAGAGAGAGAGAGAGAGAGAGAGAGAGAGAGAGAGAGAGAGAGAGAGAGATCAGAGACCACTGGTTTATTATGCAGAGACATTTCGATGAGAGAGAGTTCTTTCAAACTCTTTCAAAGAGACATGTCACTAAAAATGTCTTTGTATTTTTTTTATATTTTGATTAATTGGTCACTGGTGTAATAAGATTTCAGAGATTGAATATTTTCTCCTTAGAGAGAGAGAGAGAGAGAGAGAGAGAGAGAGAGAGAGAGAGAGAGAGAGAGAGAGAGAGTCAGGCGAATTCTCATCAGGGTTTTCTGGCACTGGTTTATTACCACTGGTTTATTATGCAAGAGACAGTTCGATGTAGTTCGAGAGAGAGAGAGAGAGAGAGAGAGAGAGAGAGAGGGTATCACACCTTGTTTTTCCAGCAGAATAATTCTGGTCACAGGAAAATTGACAGGAAGAATGACAGGCAGAATTGGACAGGTACGGAGATGTAAATAGTCCTTTGTTGTTATGTCTGGTGGGAATGCATTCCATGGCCGATGCTGATTGGCTGTTGGGATTTGTGGGGGGGGGGGAGAGTTAGGCAATGTGGGCACAGGAGGGGGTATGAGAGGGCACTGACGTATGCCCAGACAGGTGAGAAAGGAAGGGAGACAGAGAGAAGTGTTAAAAGTGAGTAATGAATATGAGAGAGAGAGAGAGAGAGAGAGAGAGAGAGAGAGAGAGAGAGAGAGAGAGAGAGGAATGGTTCAATTCCAGATTTCGCAGGTGTTAAAAGTGAGTAGAGAGAGAGAGAGAGAGAGAGAGAGAGAGAGAGAGAGAGAGAGAGAGAGAGAGAGAGAGATGGTTCAATATTCCGAGAGAGAGAGAGAGAGAGAGAGAGAGAAGAGAGAGAGAGAGAGAGAGAGAGAGAGAGAGAGAGGGGAATGGTTCAATTTTAGATTTCAGGTGTTAAGAGAGAGAGAGAGAGAGAGAGAGAGAGAGAGAGAGAGAGAGAGAGAGAGAGAGAGAGAGAGAGAGAGAGATGGTTCAATTTCATATCAGGTGTTAGAGAGAGAGAGAGAGAGAGAGAGAGAGAGAAACATTTCAACCAGTAATACGACCAAGAACTAAAAAGAGATTGGACACGAGAGAAAATCCCCTTAGGAAGGAAGCCCTATGTCAAATGAATACTGACTATTGACTATTCTTGCAATGGCTGACTATTCTCGTGTTGATATCTATTCAGCGACCTATTCCTTTATTCAGCTATACTGCTCTGCCTACCTGCTGCACTGATAGGAATTCACGGGATCTGAAGTAATGTTCTTGAGGTATTAGGGTTTTACAAGTGGGACCACTTTAAGAACTGGAAGATTATGTTTAAAAACTAAGTTTTATTTATGTTCTAATAAATAATTTTTTGAACGAGGAGACGAAGAGTCAATATGTAAAGAAGATACAAAACAGCAAGAAATGATGGCAATTATAAGGGACCAAGGAATGGGAAGTGTGTCATGACAAAATGTAAACAAACCATCGACTCTTCTTCTTCTTCTCCTCGGCCCTCGTGTTCCAAGAGATCAGGGCGAAGAACCTCGGTGTTTAAACATGCAAATTAACTTCGCTTAAAGACTGTATTACCTGCCCTTTGCAATGATGTTTGTGTAGAGGTGCCTCTCCCGGGAGGAGCGAGGGGTATTGTGGGGCTTTGATGTGCAGAATAAATGTATGAATAAATGCATAATGTATGAGATGTGACGGCAATCCGTTCGGGTGTAAGCTGGGACACCTTTGATGACATTTACGAAACGGGGCGTGTTACGGGGTAATGTAGACGAGAGAGAGAGAGAGAGAGAGAGAGAGAGAGAGAGAGAGAGAGAGAGAGAGAGAGAGAGAGAGAAAGGACACTCAACAAGCATGCATAAAGAGAGTCAAACAGAATTGTGAAATGAGAAAGAGAGAACGGGTGAGGATAGAGAGAGAGAGAGAGAGAGAGAGAGAGAGAGAGAGAGAGAGAGAGAGAGAGAGAGAGAGAGAGAGAGGCATAAACCAGTGTCAAAACGCTTAAAAATACTTTCCCCCATTCATTTCTAAACCAGCGGACAAACTATCCCCTTTTCTTAACCACCACAAAATGCAAACGCATTTCAAAACAAGGGGTACAAGCAAAATAATTTATAAAAAGTTTTAGTAATTAATTATCTCCGACACCGCTCATGCTTATTCCAGAGGCACTTTCCTGAGAGCACCATTAGTCTAAACTGGAAGAGAATGAGACGTTTTATGAAGAACAAAGAGTAATTCTCGAGACTAATTTTTTTTTTAGAGGTCTTGCCTTCGCCAGAGATAAATTAAGATTGAGAGAATGGCTTTTAAGCTGTTATGGAAGCTTGACTTTTAAAAGTTCACCTTTGTGTGAGTCAGTCTGTGAGCTGTTGGGAAAAACACACACACACACACACACACACACACATATATATATATATATATATATATATATATATATATATATATATATATATATATATATATATATATATATATTATATATATATATATATATATATATATATATATATATATATATATATCTTACAATCTCCTTTATCCCCTTATACCTTATAAAATGAAAAAATTATTCATCTCACACCATTACTTTGGAATCTTTCCCCCACCCAGACATACCTTACTTGCCCTGGTAAGCTGCTCAGTCACATTTACATTCAAGTCACCTAGCACAGTGGACCATCCACTCTATCCTAGTAAAGCATAGATTCACTATCAAATATATTGTCTCTCACTCTCATTTCTTTTCAGTTTTGGCACATACACAATCACTATTGAGAATTTCTCTCTTGTTGTATACAATCTTACCTAAACAATCCTCAAAGTGGCACAATTGTCCTGTTTGGAGATATATATATATATATATATATATATATATATATATATATATATATATATATATATATATGTGTGTGTGTGTGTGTGTGTGTGTGTGTGTGTGTGTAAATTTCTGCCTCACATCAGGATCGAACCCAGGTCTTTGGGCTGAAAGGCAAGGAAGGGAGCTTTCGATCGAAAGACCCGGGTTCGATCCTCGTGTGAGCCGGAAACTGATTTCTGTCCCACACGTGACTGTGTTTAATACTTATATATAATATATATATATATATGTATATATATATATATATATATATATATATATATATATATATATATATATATATATATATATAAAATCTCAGTTTCCATAACTCTTATTAACCTATAAGCCATACCGGGAGAGAGAGAGAGAGAGAGAGAGAAAAATAACCCAGCACCATATATCATTGGCCGAGCGTCAAACGCCCTAGAGTTAATTATCAGAAACTGATAATAGAAAAAATACATATTGGTCTTTGTCTTCTACCAATGGATTTGGGGAAGTTCGGATACCGGATTCATTACCTTTTGTCCGGGTCTCATAGTAATGAGATTCTTGGGCATTGTCGAATCAATCTCTCTCTCTCTCTCTCTCTCTCTCTCTCTGTCGTACAAACACACACACAATTTATGATCTGCAATCCTCTGCTTAAGCAATCCACTGACTGCAATGTTTCGGAATTCTCTTCCTACCTGTTATTCCTTTTCTTTCAAGAGAATGAAAGATCCTCCACCTTTATTTTCTCCTTGGTTCATTCGGGCATGGGCAGGTAAAGGGTATTAGGCTGCAGGTCGTTGGGATTTTCTTAAAATAATCACGATAAATTCTCTAGATTTCAGAGGAAAGCCTTTGCTTATATCTGTCATTCTCATCAAGTGCTTCACTCCCATCTCGAGTGGGGTTCCCCAAGGTACCATTCTGTTGCCTCACCTATTTCTTTCCCTCTCCTTTATCAGCGACCTTTCTCATATTACTCCCTCTCCTATTCATGCTTTGGATAATTAATTATCATCTGTTCTCCTTGTTTCACTTCCCTCTTCCGTTGCTTTGGCTCAAACTCCGTTTGATTTAATCTAGTTCATCGCCCCAAACACACCGGGTCCCCTGCCATCAAATTCTACAGTTATGCTTGATGAAAACTGAATTCAAAATCTCTTACTTTTAGTGGGGAATCATTTCAAAACTGTTTGAGACATTACATTGATTAAATTGCTAACTCTGTCTCTCAAATCAGGCTTACCTACTTTACCTATCTAACTTTGTATCTATATACATATATATATATATATATATATATATATATATATATATATATATATATATATATTGATAATTAACAATGGATAAACATTCCTTATGTGAACCTGTCACTAGATCGACAGTATACAATTCACTAACCCTAACAGCAAAAAAAAAAAAAAAATATATATAAAACTATCTCCAATTCTATAAAAAAAAAAAGTTACTGAGGCGTAAATCGTCTTTGTAATAAACTTTCTGAGGCTTAAAAAAAACGAGAAAAAGGTGAAGCGTGTTGCCTGTTAAATTATCGTGGGGGAAATGGGATTCGGTAACCTGGCACCCCTCCGCAGCCCAGGCTCGAAGAATACTTTGCGAAAAAGAAAGGGAGAGATTAGAAAGAGATGCCAATAATAATAATAATAATAATAATAATAATAATAATAATAATAATAATAATAATAATAATAATAAATGAAGACACTTATATCCTGAATATAATGAGTCAAGGGAGCGCATTCTAGTGTCCGTATCTTGCCCAGGGTAGGAGAATGACATAAAATGGCTAAACATGCGTGAGCTCTTCACTCTGAAAATAACCAGACACCTTCTTGTTAAAGGATGGAATTCTATAAGAGGGAGAACACGGAAGCAGGGATAGATTTCCAAAGCTTGGATGAAGAGAAATGCACAACCTTATGGATAAATATAGCAAGCGACCCTAGGAATGAAATGAGGTCAGCTAGAGGTCACAATATGACCCCCAAAAAGGCCGCTGAGTGAGCATAAACATAAAACAAGTAAAAAATGCGCCGAAGCCGCGGCCCATGAAACTTTAACCACGGCACAGTGGTGGCCTATCCTATATCGTTGCCAGATGCACGACTATGGCTAACTTTAACCTTAAATAAAATAAAAACTACTGAGGCTAGAGGGCTGCAATTTGGTGTGTTTGATGACTGGAGGGTGGATGATCAACATACCAATTTGCAGCCCTCTAGCCTCAGTAGTTGTTAAGATCTGGGGGCGGATAGAAAAAGTGCAAAGCCGGCACAATAGTTTTCTTTAAAAGAAAACTAAAAAACCAGATGAAATTCGTCACAATATGACCCAAAAAAGGGCCACCGAGTGAGCATAAACATAAAAAAACAGACGAAATCCGAATCACCATAATATATATGACACCGAAAAATTCAATTGCAATTTGCAACAAAAGGACCAGTAATTAAAGAACAGCAATAAAGGATAATGAGATGCAGAATCAACAGAGCTGATATGAATAGCCACAATGGACAGTTAACGAAGGAATTATGAAATAATAATAACGAAGAGGAATGAAATATGATACGAGAATATTCAGGGGACTTATTTATATGATGAAATGGAAAAATACGTATTTTTATTCAATATCATTTTAAAATATGCCTATAATATATATATATATATATATATATATATATATATATATATATATATATATAATTTATTAAATCAATATTTAAACAAAATAAAAATTATATAATTTGTATAGAAAATAAAAGCCACTACAGACTATTATATAAACACAAAAACATTTGTTTGTTTATACAAAAAAGATAAAATTTAGCTTACACAAAAGTAACAATTATCCAAAACATACATGCACAAACATAATTCAAATATAATTCAGTTAAGACTGAATTTTATTCCTGAATTATATTTGAATACATAATTATATTTTATTATATTTTAATGTTTTGTTATCTGTCATATACTAAAATGTTCTCTTTTTTTTTTTTTTACTTTTCAACAGCGCCCAGACACGTTTGGGTACTGACCGGTGGGCGTGCAGACCTCCCATGCCCGTACGCCCCCAAACACGCCCACGACCAGCCGCTTCTCGTGCTATGGTACAGATCGAGTGATATTATCCCCATATACAGGTAAGGTTCTAATAGTCAGTCTTAAAATGTTAATAATAGTCAGTCTTAAATACTCAACAACAGTCTTAAAAGTTAATAATAGTCTTAAGTAGCTAATAATAGTCAGTCTTAAGTAGTTAATAATAGTCAGTCTTAAATAGTTATTAATAGTCAGTCTTAAGTAGTTAATAATAGTCTTATAGTTAATAACAGTCAGTTAAATAGTTAATAATAGTGTCTTAAGTAGTTAACAATAGTCAGTCTTAAATAGTTAATAATAGTCAGCCTTAGGTAGTTGTTAATAGTCAGTCTTAAGCAATCAATACCAGTCAGTCTTAAGTAGTTAATAACAGCCAGTCTTAAGTAGTTAATAATAGTTAGTCTTAAATAGTTAACATGTTTTTACCAAATCTCTACGGTTAATTATTTAGCTTTTCAATATGTTAAGAGGTTAATGCAACTGGTAAGATAATACCCCCTTTCTTGCCCAGGCCTGAAGAATACCAGAAATGGGTAGAAGGTGATGTTTTAATGTATCAATGGGACATATCTGGTCAATAAGTTGATAAATTTGATGCATCTCTGAGACATTTGGTCAATAAGTTGATAAATTCATCTTTGAGAAATCATTTAAAAGCTTAGTTTTTATTTATTTGTTTTATGTAAGTTTGTTAATATTTATTTTTATCAAAGAAAGGATTGGAATGTCAGTCTAATGCCTTCTACTAGCCAAGGCTAGAATGAGGGAAGTAAGATTTGCGCAAATTATCAAAAATAAAAAAAACTAGAAATTTATCGACAAAATTAACAGAATTATTATAAAACTTGTCAACATTTTTTCTGTTAATAATCGTAATATTAACATTCATTTATATTAAATTCATACTTGTTTATCATTTGCTAACTAAACTAACATTTATAACAGTTGCACTAACATTATGTCAGCTCATCAAGTTATTACTCCGTTGAATTAAAACATGCAGCATTTTTTAATCAAGTTTCATAACATCTGAATATCATATCATTAATGGGAATATTAAACTGATGCAGATGAAAAATATATCAATTCTGTATAACATTTAAATGATTTCACATTCATTACACAGCCCATGGGATTATTCTGCTACGGGATTAATTCTGTATCTATCCAACTCCTCTCGTAATACTTTAATTACTTCACGTAATTATAACCTGATAATTCATATAATTGGAGATTGTCATTCAATCGTGAATATTCCCTGTGAGATATTGCTTTTGATGTGATAATGAGCGCAGCTCATTTGCACAGCAATTAAATCAAAGAAGGTATTTATGCTGATCTCAGTATTGCTTATACTGCAATATGAATAAAGAATGATAATGGAATAATCTTTAGACTTACAATATACAAATATCATAGCTAAATCTAACCTAATTTAACCTCTGCTGGCTAATGTATCTTAAACATTAATTAGGCAATTCT